>NW_020225304.1:579915-728507 GCF_003070985.1 Temnothorax curvispinosus | reverse complement strand
CGCGCAATTTTTTTAAATTTTTACGTTTTTCTTGTTTGTAATATTACGTGCGGCTTTGATATCTCAAGAGGTCCCGATTCTTGAATTTATTTGCAAGATAAACATGTGCGCAAATCCCGTTCTTACGAAAAATTTACAAGTTAATTGGCTAAAAGCCGTGCGATAGCCAATCAACTTGTAACTTATCTATAAAAGCAGAACTTGCGCATACGTTTCTCTTGCTAATGAATTCAAGAATCGACTCTGATAGCGAGTTTCAGAGATAGCAGATAATTGTGTGCTACAATCCGAGCAGACGGAGCGTCGAAATCGCATAAACAGAGCAGTAGATTAGCGAAATTGAACCGAACAACGATCCCTCGGATCGCTGTGGAATATTTATCGCGACGATGCTCGCGATAAGTTCGACGTACGAAGATATTAGTGCACGAACAACGCTGAACAACAAGGTCTTATTCGCGCAAGGGCGATGCAAACTCATCGTCCCTCGATTCGAGGTACGCGTTTTTCGGCGCAGGAGCGCATCTGAATGTCACCGCTTCGATCTGGAATATTTAACGTATCGCTCGCTCGAGATCGTTTGGCCGTTTCGAGGAACGAAAAACAGCGAGCGGCTCAACCGCGAAGAATATTAAACGTTGTCGTCGTTCACGTCATCTCATGCCGCTCCTTCCTTCCTTCCTCGTGATCGTTCTTTATTTTATTATTTTTTTTACTTTTTTTCCTTTCTTATTTTGGCGATCCGCCATGGAGAGACGAAGGGTAGGAACGACGGTAATTGAAATAAACATAAGCTTTTGGAAGGGTCGGGCTCCTTTCGCATGGTAATTCCTATCCGTCCAAAACGGAGCCCTCCCACGCCCCGTCCTTTATCTCTCCCTCATCTTTCTCGCTCTCCTCGTCCGTTTCTCGTTATGCCGCAAATTCAAATCGAGGACAGGGCTCTCGTTTCTCTCGTGTCATCCGCGGCAATAGGATCTGCGTTTTTAAAGCGGAGCCATGCTCTCGTATCCGCATTGTACGGCTCCGAGTTCTGTTTACGGCTGAAAAAAACTCATAAACAAGTGAAGTACTACTCGAACCGGCGTCGCGCTTCAGCATCACGCTCTATTCACGCTTCGGTCTCGAGAGCGAGGGTACCGCGAAGATAAATTTCAAGATTCGACGATGCGTTCAGCCTGCAGACGTGCACTAGCACTTTAACTGCTACGACATATGTGTATGAATGACGTCTGTATCTTTTCAAGGAGGATTGTTTGCATATGAATGATGATATTGCCGTTTGTTACGGATAATGTAAATCAAGACAAAAAGAGAGACTGTGGTTAATCTTAAACATGCTCAAAATAATTAGATCGTTAGATTAATAATTAGCTCGAAAACGACCTGGTTACACTTTTTTTTACGAATACCGGCATCTATCGGGAGCATCCTTCTGGGAGAACTTTGTTAATCACCACGTGTTCCTCGCGCCGTGCCCTGGATAGGTAGTCCCGAAGTCATCGCGCTCGGCCCGCAGCCACCTGCGGTGTAATTGCACAGGAGTCTCCCTCATTCTTTTCGTCCCTTTTCTCTACTGGCGATATTCTGACATCGGGCATAGAGAGAAGCCACCGCGTCTAACTGTGTGTGTGTAGATTCGGCGGGTTCTGCATTTAAAGCGTTATTTAGAATCGGCGAGAGCACATCTGGACTCCCTATATCCCGCGTTACATTCTCCCTTCGTCTCCCCCTACGTCTATGCTTATTCTGCATCTATAGATTTGGCCGTCACGTCCGTGATCATCGATGATATCTTGGCATGGCATTGGAATACCGTGTGGCACCATGGTGTTTAAGAGCTGAAGGAAGAGCTGATTATATGCCTTGAGTCACGGCCTGTATTTTGAAAGTGTGTCCTCTCGTTCCCGCAGATTAGCTGGAATTGGTGGCATTCTTTCTTCGTCTTCTCTATGCATTCTTATTTATGGTGTCTAAAAAATTGAGATTTTTAATATAAAAAGTTCTTTTATTTTAATATCTCTGTGTGTGAATAGTTTTGATATATATATCAAATATACACAAAATGTTCAAGAGACATTAAGAATCTTTTATATAAAAATTTTTAATTTTATATATATATTTATTTATATTTATTAAAAAAGAGAAAAGCCGAGGACGGTTGCATTCTTCAACACTCATTTGTCGCCGTGAAAATTTCTAAATTTATTTATTTAAATACTTCCAGTCTTTTACAATCAATAAAAGTTCTTTTTATCAATGATTATTTACATCTCTTTCTCACTCAAGTTTTTCGTTTTTTATTATCATGATTATTTTAACGATTTGGGATATATTTTGATACGATCGTCCGCTCGCGTAAATATTCTTGTGACGAGTGTCGTTGAAGATCTTTCTCGGTGGGTTTTCGAAACACGATCTAAGCACTGGGCTGGAAAAGCGGACGTCCTTTCGCGATCACGTCGCACTCGCAGCTCGTTGCAGTTAAGCACGAACGTCATCGTCAAACCGGAATCAAAACCAGTACGCGCGAGTTGGAAATCTCGAATTATAATCAGAACGAAGTCTAACATGCGCGTGCTTGCGTCGCGTACGAACCAGTCCGTTCAAATGGCTGGTTTTAAAATCCGCGATGTGGTCTTACCTTTTTAATAGCCTGTCACGGATATACGAAGCGGTAAAATGCACCTGCGTTTACAAGTAATTCGCACTCGCGAACGTTTCTTGCAATTCCTTCGCTCGTCGAAAAAGAAGTCTCCAGGAACAACATGTCGCATTTTGCGAATTAGCGCAAAGGAATTTAAGGTGATTCCCTCGAACTATCATTAGAGAAACTCGTGTTTCTCTCAGACTTATCTACATTTGCCTACGAATGTTAATCTCTACGCGATAAAACCTATAATGGCAGCTATATGCTATGGCCTGATCCTGGGCCACATCGCGTGCCAGGATCGAACTAGTCGACCAGCCGAGCGGATATCTCTCCCCGAGAAATTTCGGCTGCACGGGTCACTAAGTGGATGCGCTCCCTCGAACACACTGTGCCGTAATAAGTGGCGTGTGGCCGCCGAAACGAGAAACAGATTCCATTGTCTAACGGGTGACTCGTAAACATCAATCTCTCTCGTGCGAAAAGTTTTGCAGCGGCGGTTATTGTTTTCTGCTTACGTCGTTATTTATTGTTTGTAATAAAATTGAAGCTTTTTAAACAATATAATCTGACATTCTACGCTTAATCTTAATTTAACAAATTAATTTAATTTAATCTTAGAATTTAATTCTGAGATTAAAATCGTTTCACATATCGTGTTTTTTTATTATTTTGAACTGTTGAATGTACTAGAACTAGGATCTTGTTTTTCATTCACCCTGTATAACGTATCGAGTGTTTCAGCCCTCCTTTAGGAGGCATATTTTTTGTTTCTGGCCTTCCTTTCCCTTCGTCCTTCATAGAACGATTAGTATGCTCTGGCCGAGCCGGTTCCAGCGTTACTTCGACTTTGGAGCGGCACTGTGGCAGGCCCACTAGGTCCCAACAGTTCATTTGTTATTCCGCTCTGGTAAGGCCCAGACTTCACTCTTTCGACGATGTAGCTAGGACGCGAATGTTCTGTTCATATCTCGTTCTTTTTACATTGCCAGTTTCAAGCTCGTGAAAAGTTAGGGCTCAAGCTAGTAGATCTTAAAACGTAGAAAATGCGTAATTATTTTCATTGAAATAATTACGGTCGGATTTTTCTCAAAGGCATGATTACAATATTACTGTTTTTCATGTACTTTTTTCATGCTCAAAATCTGTGCAATATCGCTTATTTTATAAAAATAACATGACTTTTATCAAATTTTCAAAAGTATTAAATAAATAAAAATATATAATAAATGCGACATACGTTTTATAAAGTCAGACTTTTTTTAGGTATGTAGCTCAAGCGCGCTCCTTTTATTTATGCGTCTAATTGTTCGAGGAAATAATCAAACTCATACAGGTTTGGTGATATACATCGCGAACAGCTTGGCGAGTTCAGCGTATTCAGCGGCGCGATTTATCGCGAGTCATCTTGACGTCGAGATTTTATACTACTTTTACTATGTATTAAAGTCTTATTTGCTAATCAGCGGATAATCCGGCGAAGCTTATAATTTATCTTGCTGAGGGCCATGATGTTGTCTCTTAATGAACATCCGGCGTTGGATTGATTCGTTCCACCCGTTGCGTCAAAAAATGTTGCGGGAACGAAAATGCCGAGGTGCACATACACATAGAACAGGTTCTTCGCTCTTTCTCTCTCTTCTTCTCTTTTCTTCTTTTTTCTAAAAATTGTTTTTTAAAAGTAATTTTCTCTTAACTATGCTTCCTAATCAATGTTTTCTGAGCAATTACGACCCGTGTCACCGCATCCCTTGACTTTTCTCGGAAAGATTCGATCCGCGCGTTAGCGACGTTCAGGACTATCCGTAGTTATGAGTTAGCGAGGGGAGAAGGCCTCGAGTGGCCAGCCGGCCGCTTCATTCACCTCTCGTGACTAACGCGGCCCATTTTCCTCCCTCTCCCCTTCTTCCACCCGTTCGCCTCTCTGCCCCCATCGTCCGGTACTTCTTCTATTCGCGTAAAAATCCGGACTGCCGACCAGTTCGAGCTCGCCTCGAATTCTTCGACCCCGCTCCTCGTCTACGATCCTCGAGTCCTCGAGTCTATACTTGGATTTGCCCCATACATGTTCGTTATTCGTGCCGTATGGACCATACGAAACTATGATTAAACGCGCTCGTGCTCGGAGGCGTGTAGGGAGGTGCATAGAGAGGCTAAGGTGCCTAGAAATGGCCGATTCGATGATGGTAACGTTTCGCCGTGAAAGAAGGTGCTTTTCGAGACCGGCATACCTGAAGAGGGACCCACAGGTCCGCCGTATTATTAACGATCCGCAGGGTAACCCTCTTGGTCCAGCCTACTTCTCTTCTTCCACCGTGCATCTTTTCGTGCCTTCTGACTCCGTTTTCGTGCTTATTCTTCGTAATTGTAGTACATTATCTAGTCGCACCTAGTAGTCGTCAGAGGTTGCAAAAGAATTGGTTTTGCGATGTGAGGAGAGTAATCAATCGTAGTTATTCGAACGGGACAAATATGACTTATCTTCATTACGGATAAATATTATATCTTGAGTTTGTTGTGTCATTACGGATCATGAATTGTGAATTATAAATTGTGAATTATATGCAATTAAATTTAATTTTATAGATAATGTCTCGTTATTATTGTATCGCAACTTGTTCGTTTTCTATTTAGTTTTAACATCTGAATACTATATTTGCATTAAATTGAGAAGAATAGAATCTGTGGTTTGACGATAAGAAATTTGCCGATTTCATAGTCGATATTTATACACATTATTTTGATTAATATCTGCTTCGTTTTTGTACACGCTTTAACATATTGAATTGGCCTTATTGCAAAATAATATCGCGCTTGTCACGTCAGGAGGCATAATTATTCATTCCGCAATAAAGAGACAAAAAAGCTTGTTTAATTAGGTAGGTGGAGGGCATGGATAAATCTTGAAGAGTGCGAAACGATCGATTGGATTTTATTGCGTCGAGAGTAATTGCTACGTGTCACGTACAGCAACGGGCGTTTTTACTTTGTTGTTATCTTGCTGCATTTATCTTTACGGTACACCCGCTTTACCGTCGTTGTTTTAACAGTTGTCTATATTTACAGTATTTCCTATCCGTACTGTCTTTTCCATATTGTTTTTCTATCCAGCGAAGAATCGACTTCTCAACTTACCTCTTTCCTTCTCTCGAGTGCAAGTATTAACATAAGAATGAACGAAAGTCTCGTTGTCTTGCATAAATTGTTATTGCATAATCGCGCTGGGTGTGGCAAATGTTTCCGAATAGAAATGGAAATCGTAAGATTCGCGAGAAATGTGCTGCTTAGAATGCTGTAACAATTCCGTTTCGTTATCGTGCATGCAAAATCATTTCGAATGCAACTTTGTGCCCCTCGCAAGCAAGCGAGCAAGCAAGCACTGCCTTGTCCATTATAATCACATCGAGATTTTGCAACGACGATAAAGACGCACGCGGTGCAACAGGCTTTTGCTTGGCATTCAATGATCGGTCAATCCGCGTCGGGATGGACGCAAAAGTGTGGGCGATCGATCGATCGATCGACAACTCGGCTCCATTTTCTCGTCTCGGATCGGACAGGACGTTTTCCGTTTCTGCGGTCACGAAGTGATTCCGGGCCATTATCGCGATTAGGCCCCCGACAGGCTTCTCCGAGGATCTGCGGCCGATTCTTCGGATCGTATGCGGGGCCGCTGACGATTATGATAATGATACGTTCGCGCGTATCGCAACTTACAACAATGATATAGATACCGGCCTAGTATTTAGGCCCACTCCCCATTCGATAGATTCGCGCTGCTGTGGTTAGAGAGAAATTTCGAAATCTTCGATTAGCTCGCTTGCAGAAATCTCATTTCCTAGCGCAAGTATACGTATATGAATGCTTATTTTCTTGCAAGAAAATATTTCTCGGTCAATTAGACTTCAAATATCGATAATTCGCTCGAGAACGGTTTTTGCGCAAATGTGATGGAAGTTAAATTTTACAATTGTACTGCAGATGTATACAACTACGTTTCAAAATCTAGATATTAAAATATGCACAGGTCATGTTAATTTTTTTTAACTTTATTTTAATGTTATTACATCGTCTTATGTTGCCATTATATAATAATTTCTTAGATTTGTAGATTTGTTTATGATTTTAAGAGATTTTGTATTGATTCTGTATTGATACTTGGATTGGAGATAATCGAGGATGAAAGAGTTTCTTAAAAAGCGCATCTCGAATATTTTTAAAATTATTATGCAAAAGGGGTCTGAGCGCGGAGGAGCGCTGGCTTACTATTATAATGCAACGTAATTGGTTGCTGGTTATATACTCATCACTATTCATAGGACGAGCACGTTGCGAAGCGCAGCAGGTTCGTTAGAGCTATCCACCCTGTCCCGCATAATGACGTAATTAGCGCGAGCCCTTGGTCGAAGAGCTACCAGTACCAACTCACCTTTCTCACGCTTTCGTAATGGCTCTCGCACGAAGTCACCTGAAAAACTAGCGTCGCGTGTACTATTAGTCCTGGTAGCTATTACGGTCGCTATCCATAAATGTTGTTTCTCGTTCGACTTTACGATCTATATTAAAAGAAAGGATATGTCTCGTATACGTGGGCGTTGAAACTGCTCTCAATAATATAGACATGTTAATAGCGTTTCCTTAATTTTTTATTATTGTTTCTGTAGATTATATATTTCTTTCTTTTATCTATCATTAAAATGCCTTTTTTCATTCTGATTCATTAACGCTTTAAATTTTATTATTAATTATTCTGTACGTTATAAATTTATTTCTTTTTTTATCTAACGTTGAATTTGTTTGAATGCATTTTTCTCATTCTTATTTATTAAAGCTTTAAATTTTTACTTTAATCTGTTATTTTAATATTTCTATCTTTTATGTGAAAGTACATCTAACGTTTATTCCGTTGAAATCGCATATTATATTATATAATCACGACGCTGTCCGGTAATTGCTCGTTAGGGATGCTTACGTTCTATCATAGATATAGTTAATAGAAATTAGATTTGTCTATCGCGAGATACCAAGCACGCCGACAAGCCCGGAAGCAGCGCGCGCAATGAGCTACTATTAACTTACGCCTCTCGTTCCCTGTTCTTTCGGTCCAGCCGGTATTCGCGGTCATGCTAGAACGAGCGTTTGGCGTAAAACGTAATCACGCGGGGAAAACGCCTCGCCCCGTATGCGCGCCGCGCGCGAGAGACCGGCGCGGCGTATGCCGATGTCACTTCGCGCATGGCTGCCTCGCGGAACCGCGGCGCAGCCGGTGTACCCGGGCCAGATATCGGAGTCACGATTTTCCCGAGCTGCGTGTTCTTATCGATGGTCTATGTGAGCGAGTTGGGCGAGCCCGGTGAAAGTTTGAGAAACTTCAGCCGGACGTTATCCGCGCGGGGCGCGCTCGTTGTTTCGAGCCGCGAACGCAAAAGGCGATCCGGGCCGCCGCGTCGCGCCGTTCGCTGATAGTAAAATGCAAAATTGATATAGTGTCCCACGGTTCTTAACTCTCCGCGGCTCGTTTATGCTGAGTTGCTCGACGAGAAATGGCGGTGATAAATACGCTATGTACTAAGTGAATAGGTCGAAAGCTTACGACATCTAAACCATTCTAATAAGAAAAATAAGAATTTAACTTTTTTCAATCACAGTTTAAACACATGTAATTGTTTGTAAATATCGATAAAGAAAAGATTATATATATTCTTCTGTAATAAGACTTCACATTTTCAATCTTTTTAAAATTTTTTTAATCTTTTTTTAAATTTGCATTGTATTATTATTTTCAATATGACATGTCGATTTCATTATTTGTTTAAAATATATGTATACGAGAAGCAATCGTCATTATGGCAGGCACGAACTCGAGAGCGCTTATTTTCTCTCAATCGCACTGCCAAATGACCCGACGACACGCGTTACGCGTTTATTGATCTCCCGGAGTCCGCGTGTGCGAACGTTGCACTGATTCGATCGTAACGTCAATCTCTCGGAGCCTCTCACGATCGGCAAGCGGGAACCGTCGTGCTTTTCAAGCCAATTAGCGGGTGATCTATTTCTTGGCGGGCGAAAAAACGCGTCAATGTGGGACTACCAAAGCGAACGAATCTCGCCCGAGTCCTTTCTAGCAAGCGCTCGCTGCCTGATTATCGCTAATACACACTATATATGGTTAACTTCTATAACAAGGAACGCAAGAATTCAAGCACTTTTACGTATTATTTGTGTCAACTATCGAATGAGAAGAAATGAAAAGTATCGTTAAATACCATTACATTTTCTTCGCATTATCCAAGCTGTAGGACAAATCTCAAAACGCATAAATTTTCGCTTCCGACGTTTCCATGGAATCCATGGAAAAATTAACGGGACACAAAATGTAAGACGCGGGAGCCATTAAGACGGTGTAGAAAATCAAGTTCCACTTTTGATGCGGAAAGTAAGCGGGAGAAGAGACCTTAATGATAAAACCCGTGTGAAATCAGAAGATCATTATGTGTCCAGAGAGGACACAATGGCCACTGTAAAAACCAGCGCGGTACCATTAAAACGTTATTACGCTCGCGCTCGTGAATAAAGCTATTATTATATGCAATTATGCTAACGAAAAAAAAAAGAGATTAAGGGAGCGTTGCGGCGCACGAGGCGAAGAGGGAGGGTCACTTTAAACTCGATGGGCAAGAGGACGTAACTAACGGTTAGGGCTGGAGGCAAGTGGCATGACTCGCGGTTTGCGCTGATGTGTCAAAAAAGTTTTCTCGATTAAAGCTGTGCCTTTAAAATATCGCTTTGTGCTCCCCGTTTCGTTTCTTCTTGTTTCGAAAGAAGTGTCATCTTTTTTTTTTAGGACCTCGCGTTATTAATGGCTATAATCAGCGGTTCTTTCATAAGGACTTGCGAAGTATGTCGACTTGATTCGAAATATCCACGCACATACCATTATTTAAGAATAAGACGTTTATATAACAGCTTATAACTTTTCGCGCAACAATTTTAACGGATGTTTCAAGCGCTTAGAATCACAAATTCATAACACGTAAGTGTTCTATTTTAATTATTTAGACGTCTAATGTATTTTAAAGATTTAAATATTATTTTACCATTAAAGTAGGATCTTGCAAATCTTGGGCTTATTTGTTTTGAATATTTCTGAATCATTTTTTGTGTAAGATTTTATATATACATATATAGATACGCTTTTGCTAGCAGAAATGAAATATTGCTTTATATATAAATGGAGATTTCACATTTTAGACACAATACTTTATATTAAAAACGCAATTTTACAGGACTATAAGATTATAAAAATATCTTACTTGTAGCAGAAAATGAAGTCCGACCTTACGTAGTTTAATCTTGGCGCGAGAATGAATGCATTCAGACTCTCAATCCGGGAACTTCGTCTGGGTTACACCCGGGAAGAAGCTCTGCTGTTTACCGAGTCATCTGGCGTGCGCAGTCAACGAGGTCAGAAACACGATGGTGTTGCGATGTTGATGACCTCTAACCATTCTCGTACATCTCTGGGCTGCTCCTGGAAAGCCCCGCAGTCACGTTTTCTTCTTCTTTTTCTTTCTTCACTACTTTTGCGCGGTTAACACACTGTGTGCCTTGAATTTCCGTATTTTTCAATCTTCAAATAAATAAGCAAATATTGCTTAAAAAAGTTCTTTAGATTTTGCAAAACTTTGTATTTGGTATATTCAAGTCTATTCAAGAATAATTTGAGATATTGAATTTAATTTGGATATCCAAATTCTTCTCGAGAAGGATGTTTCTTCCATTTGTCAAGAGATTAAGAATTATACACGCTTGAAAGCGTACGTGGAAAAATACAAACTCGTAGGATACTTTTTTTAGGGTCCAGCAGCATGTACTTCAAGGTGTCTTGCTTGGCATTTCAAGTGCAGTGTCTATATTTGACATGTTTCGGTACTCTCGGTTGGTGATCATTGATATATTTGAGGATTGAACACGGGTGAGAAGGGGAGGGTAAACGAAAACGACTTCGTCGATCGTACGTACCTTACGTGAACAAACATTGTAATGGCGATTCAACTTCGCTACCGACTGCTGCCAAACGTCTTTCGTTTTAGCTTTCTTTACTTCGGCGAGCAATTACGCCAATAAAAATTTTCAGTAGAGCTCGCGATACGTGCGATGTACATATTTGTTTTGATATTAATTATTTCAGACGTGTAGATCGACTTCATTAAGAATGATTCCCGTTTATTCTCTCGAGAGGCTAAAGTTAATGATCATAAAATGTATCATTGCGATGGGAATAATTTAAGACAGTTAATTATTTAAGATTTACGATAATAATAATCGTCAGAAACGTAGTTTCTGTGTTATATAATGCGTTATAAAAATAATGACATATTTTATCTTTTGTATTATTTTTTAGAATTATTTGTATTATTTAATATTTATTTATTTCTATATAGCACTTATTTATGAAATTAAATTTAATAAATTATTAATATGTGTGGCAATAATTATTAATTAAATTTTTCTTTTGTTACAGGTGAGTGAATTATTCAAGTCGGTAATTGTATACGGTGGATCGATTATATCATTTCACACAGGTCAGAGATTGCAAAAGTTTTTATTAATTTATTTGGCTAACGTGTAATAACGTTTTAATGAACTAGAGAACTCATATGCCACAAGATATTCAATATATAACCGCGTTTACTAAATATTTTAAAATTTGAGCGCTACCAGGGGTTGTTTTACACATTCGGAATTACATTTTAATTTATTATGTTACTTTACGTCTTATATCGATAGAGTGATTGCTCATTTAAATTAATAATACTGATAATACTTTATTATTAGGATCACAAGAGTAACATAACTTTTCGTGTCGTCGTAATCGACAAACGACTACATAAGTTTTAATTTCTATTGATATGATATTTGTTTATGTTTGTGTTAGGGAATGGCATTATAAGTAAAATTTAAACGAATTTGTTTTGCTGAAAAATGTCCTTGGCCAAGCTTTTTTTAGTTAACATTATCTAATAATATTTTTGTTTCTATTTTACATTCTATTTCGATGATATTTTTGGTGGACTGCTAGTTTAACAAATTTTGCTAAAATGTTTCAAATTTATTCATTTCATTGATTCAACTTATTGGTAGTCTTAACTGTAGAGCGATTCTGTAACTGGCTATGCAGTATCGTTATCGTTATATTGTCGTTGTGCAGCTTTTTTACCGTATCTGCGCAACGACAACATAACGATAACGATACTGCATAACGAGTTAAAGCATAACCGATGGATTGCGCGTGCATATTGTTACTACGTACGTCGCCTTTTTTTACACTTACTTTTTTTAGCCATAATGCACACTTCACGCTATTCTCTCTCATCTGTTAGAACGTAATTTGTTCTTCCGTCTCCGCATTTACCTGCGAATCGCATTCTTTTTAATTAATGTGCGTGTTGCATATTTTATCTAATAGTATCTTATATTCTAGCGTTGTTTATTAATGAATGCTTCCTCTTTGTCCGCGAAACACAAAGTAGTTTTTGTTGTTAAAAACTGTTACCTGTCCGATGAAATTTGGTCTAGATTTAAATGCATTTAAAATCAAATCTCCAATATTTTCTTGAGGAATCGGATCTTTGTCACCAATTAAATTTTTGTTTGTTTCTATCGCGAGACAACAAAGAGGCTATAAAAAGATATACGGTAATGTTAGTAACAATGCTTCTATATATTTTTGCAAATAATGGAATGAATCTTATTACAGGATCTATAACCATATTTTAAATATATATTATTTTTTTGTATTTTTTACATGTACCTGATCTGGATTTTTTACATGTATACATCTTCTACATCTGCTAACATATTGATTTTTGATAACATATTGATAATGGTCTTGTTGGGAGTAGACGCTAACAACACTTTATATCACAACGAATGCTACGTGACTAAGTTTTAAATTTTACCGATACAATATCTGTTTATGATTACAATATGTAAGTGACCTCACGGCTAAGAGTTTAGTGAAAATATTTGGCTGAAAAATGGCTATGTATAAAATGAAAATATTTTGCTCAGAGATATCGTAACGAGTTCAACTAAAACCACTGATCAGTATCTAGCTTTCAACATTATCAATCTTTGCAATGTTCTCGTTTTTGTTTTACGCTCGTATTTTATGTCTCTATCGGCCACTCAATTTATTTATTTCTATTAATTATATTCCGATTATGTCTGCTTTTTCAACCAAGAAAAATCTTGCTTCCGACATTATATTGCGATATATACGCGACAAATTCAGCGAGCACATATCGTCTTAATACAACTAACAAGTCGATCTCGGTCAGTTTTCAATATAGTAGGGAAAATTCATATCGTTAGCGACGACTCGTTTCGTGTCGACGGTTGCCGTTTCGTGCGAGACGCAGCGTAATATTCTGAAGTGTTGAAAATCGTAAAACACTATTTCTTTAATCAAACTTTAGTTAGATAACATAAGATTACAATACAATAATAATGCACCGAAGATGAAAGTTCGTTTGACATGAATGACTGACGAGAACTGAGGTTGAGCTCAAGGCAAATTCTCGCTTAATAAACAAGGCAATTCTTTGTTAAAATAATCGTAATCAAATAATAAAAAGTGTCCTAAGTGTATAAGTTGGAGTAAAATCGCACTCTATTTGAATAAAAAGGCAAATTTTTGAGTGCAGTAAATCAGTGTCCATAGGAGTGATTTATATCTAATTTTGAGTGAAAAATTTCACTCTATTAGAGTCATTTATCAGTCAATCTTTAATGAATCGTGATTCACTATAGTTTTAGAGTGAAATTGTATCGCTCCAGTAGAGTAGTCGCTTTTTGAGTAAAAAATTCACTCCTATATGAGTGGTCGCATTTACTCAAATTAAAGTGACATCCCTCTCTTTTGGAGTGACTCGTAATCACCCTAATATACATTAGTGGCAAAATCAGTCTATGAGATTTACAGAGTACCGACGAAGGTTCGCCCCCTATTATGGCATTGAGGAAAGGGATAAAGCGCGAGTGCTCATTAGCGATGGTTCATTATCGTCCTGACCATCGTGATCTTTATCGTCGTTATCGGTAAGGAGGCGTCAAGGTCGCTGGAATTTCCGCTTATTAAGACGCCGCTGTCGGCATCCGGCGTGCTTCATACAGAATTCGCCTCGTCAATGCGAAACCTGAGTGAAGCGCATTGGTGCATCCGTGTGCAGCGCGATACGTGTTCGCGATGCAAGGGAGCGCGGGAGAACGCATGTAATTCGCTTGTAACTTCGCGAAAACTTAAGTATAATTTTCTCTATAATTATAAGAGGAACAATTTTTGAAGATAATTGAAAAAGGCGCTTCAATTATCACGTTACGCGTGATAATAAGATAGAAAGACGAATGACAAGACAGTAATTATCGCGGCAAAGTTTTCGTTGCAGGTAAAACATTGCAACAAATTGCTTAAATTATAATTTATATTTATTTTTTATACACAGCACACGCATAAATATCTCTTTCGACGTTACAAAGAATTGTTAGGGAACAAATAGCTGCATGTCGTCTCTTTTATGTCTAGACAGAAAACATTCAACTTTTTATTGATTTATAGTTCCGTTACAATTAATGTTTCCAACATTATTTTTCGATAATAATAAATATTCTAATACCAGTAATACACATCTCACAGAATGTTGTCACTTTACATCTCTATTGCTTCATTAAGATCTATTTCGCATTAATAGTATTTTTATCATAGTTAATCCACGTAAGATCCAGTAGACGCGCGCTAATCGCTGGGACGAAAATTAGCGCAATGAAAAGCATCAATAATTGGAATAATTAAACGGCTAAACTGATTTGAATGAAAATGGAGACATGTTGCTATTATTATTATTATCAGGTTACTTGAAACATATTTTAATTAATAATTATATTTTAACTTTTATTTTTTAAATTACAAGAATCTAAAATTATCCATCTTTCATTATTTCTAGCAAAGGTTAAATTTTCTTTGGTGATTGATTATATTAATTAACGTGGATTTATCCGCACGCTGTTCATTGCGCATTCGGTCCGTCTGATGCAGTCCACTTGCCAAGTGCGTTTCATTGCGAGCGGCACGAAGCAAATTGCACATTACGTTTCTCGCACGTGGAAACAGCACCGACGAATCCGTAACGAGCCCATTGTCTTTCTTCCTAGTCGACGATTACTTCGACCGCGATGCGACGCCTTCCTGACGGGCACCGTCCGCGTCGTCTGCAAAAAGCGCGCTCGTAACACCAGCCGTTCGGCCGGCCGGTACATAATTAATTAAATGGGCGCGTACATCGGCGTCCGAACGGACAGCTCCTGGCTTTTAACTGACTATTAATTAGAGTTACACAGCACGCGCGGCCCGACGACGCACATCTCATTCCCGTGGGAGGCCGATGGAGGCCTCACGTCGCCGTCGCAGCGCGATCGTGTAAAGCGGGGGAGTCGATCGTGGTTAAATACTATTCTGATGTAAGCGCGCTCCAATCATCGTCGCCTGTGCTCGCCATGTGGAGTTCAAGGCTCTTATTAACGCGAAATGTACCGCCTTATAATGCGCCGCGTTAGCTAGTCTCGCTCTGATTTATCTCGTTTTACAATGACTGTTAAAATCTAATGTAATACTAATGAAGTACAATATTAATCAAGCGCAGTATTGAAACGAAGGGAACGATGCTACGATGCATATTGTAAGATTTATTTGTTACAATTATTTAATATATTGTTGACGGAAGGCTAAACAACTTTGTTAAATATCTCGCGCAATATTAATTCTGAAATTACATGGTATAATTGAATTGAAATTAATTAAAAAGGTAATATCTTCTATTATTTATACATTACCTTGAATCTTTTGGAATAGTTTACATGTCTCAACTTTACATATTTTTTGAAGCACTTTCTTCATTTCGTATTCTTGTCTAATCCGGAAAATATGTATTCAAGTTATCTTTTTACAATCATTGTCTTAAATCAGGAATCGCAATATCATAAGTTTCAAATAATCATTTACACTTTAATCCGTCGTGATGCGTTCTCCCACCATCGATTTTCCCACGCGTGCTTCGATTCTCTTAGCAGTAGTTTTCTATTTCTTCAACTCGATTCAGCGTCTTGCAGTCTAGTCTGGTTCGTACCGTGATTTCTAGAAAAACGCAGACGTGTACACTTCTCTCGGGATTCCTTGATAGTGCTTGACGTTTCAAGTTTTTTTTATTTAGAGGAACGTTGCCTATTAACGGTAATCAGAACGTAATACTGTCGATCGATATCGATTAATTATATTTATTATACGAAAATATATTTGAGGATTATAGATATTAGTTTTACTATTTATTATCAGGTATTTTTTTTAATAATAAGAATATGATATTTTAAATATTATGATATAAAGTCTTGCAATAACCACAAGCGCTAAATTTATTTAGTTTAAAGAAACGTTTAAGCCTTTCTTATATCCTATACATCCATCTTGATGTAAAATACATCGATATTCATTTATATTTTTGTTTGGTCTTCCGTTGCTTAATCGTCTATTCGTGGTATGTCGTATAAATCGCTGTTTCTTTAACATAAAAGCTAGTCTCGTAGACGGATGTTCTCGGAGTGTTTTCAATGTCTATAGAATGATGCCGACCGTTTCCGTCTCTCGGTTAGTCTAGACAAGAATCTGTGCTAATCTGGCGTACGAGATAATCTGCACATTCGCCAATAGAGATTCCCTCATACGCTATTAATGTTAAGCTTCTTTTTGTTCAACATTCATGATCACCTCGAACTTTTTTATATATTCTACTATTATAGTTTTGCTTGTTTTAACTGCGATTTGTACTTTAACATGTTGCATTTAAGCTATTAGCATCAATAACAGCTTGATGGATGTAATAATTTTGTTCAGAAATATATTATGAACAATGCATGGAATAAAGAAGGGACACATTTTTTAAATATAGCGTTTGATTTATTGCTTTCATATGAAAAACAATTAATCTCAGACTCCGAAAAGTTACTAGAAACGGCTGAATTGTGCGAATTAAATGATAATATCAGTTTTATGAAAAGCATTGCTTATTCAACCGCAATGCTGATTTTACTGCATATGAGTTCAGAAATGCGTTGATGGAATTACGATGTGAAAGCGAGATCCTTAAGTCGGAAAGCGACAGAAGAAGGGGGTTATACCAACATCGACCGATCGTTAACTATTTTACTGGTGTATCATCTTGTGATATTTCCTTTAATTACAAAATTACTCAGGCCGCGTACACATCGGGGCAGTGGCGCGTCAACCTGATTGTGGCAACGTAATTTAATGAAAGTTCATTTTTGTCACGATCCTAACTTCCTCCTATCCTCCCGAAGCGTCTAGGCGGCGAGCACTTTGCGTGCATACGCCGGTTTCTCCGGCGCGTTTAACGGCCGTCGACCCGCGCCTATGTAGCAAAGGAACTATTTTCTACACGTAAGAAAAAGTTGTAAAGTGAGAGACGGTGTCTGTGAGAATTTTAGCGTTCGGCGTTTCTTTATGGCCGCGCCACGGATATTGTTCGCACGAAAAGAATTTGAATAATCGTTGTGAGAGGAATTCGTGTTTGGCTAATAATGGTTCTAAACATATTTGGGCACGGGTTCGTTATACTTCCAAGTGCATGCAATATCTTTTTAGCATCAATTATCTTTAATACCTACGTTTTGAAAATTTTGCTTTAGAAACTTGTGAATTCTATAATTGCTCTGTATAATGCACTTTGTAAATTTTGTGTAGACTTAAAAGTAACAAAGTTTCAACATCGTCGAATTGAGAATTTCTGGATGCTAAAAATAAATTATCTTTCAACGAAATTCTCGAAGGCACCAAAGAATGCTCTCTTGCGAAGATATAGGTAATATAACGAAACGAGGTCGAACAACGGGCGGACGAGGAGAAAGGAAGGGCAGGCAGTGAAGTCAAAGGGAGACTATAAAACGACAGGAAACGATAAACTCGAATATCCTATCGACGGCTGATTCTCCGGGAACCAGTAGCGTGTAGCGTGCTGCCTCATCGCCAGGTACATCGTCGAGAGGGAGAACTTGTGCAAAAAAAGTGGAATCCTCACGAGACGGAGTTAGTAAGCAACCTTATGTAGGCTGACTCAGGAAGATACCTGGAAAGAGTGACGCAAAAACGATCGCGCCTGCCGATCGTGCTCGCAGCATCGCTGCAGGATGAGAGAACGTTAGTTACTTTCGAGTTGTATTAGGCGAAAAAGTAGACTACGCAATTGGAGGTGAAGTCATGTCCCGACACCGTCGTCGACATTCAACATGAGAACGATCGAACGTTTACGAATAATAGCGGAGATTGCTTTACGACGATGTTGCCCTGATAGAGACGTGGGTAACCGGATCGAGCGGACTCGATACTAATCGGATCGCGAATAATTACGCGGAGGTAATTCACCGATGTTGCGAGTGCTACAGCTGGTTCACGTCACGTTCGGCCGTTCGAAGACTTCGAAGGACACGGGGCACCATGGCGCAATTCCACGTCTAACGTAATCTCGACGGTGGGCCGTCGAAACATTGTACTATGATCACGAGGTCGTACTAATTCTATTTTAGACTCTCGCGGTGTCTCTCGCGAGAAATTATTTGCCATTCTTGCTTCCCGGAAATTGAGAAAACGATAAATTTAGATTTGTTCGTTCCAAAATTATGCATTTAAGCGAACACTATTCTTTCAAATCGATACGCAAAATATTTTACGAGATCGCTAAGTCGAATGCTTTTTCGCCGAGCATCTCGAGAGAAAAACTCAAACCTCTGAAACATTTTTTTTTTAAACAGCAATTTGAATTCATTACTGTTTTTTTGTCACACGGATTTTGTGCCAGCGCCATGTTCGATCTCCGTCACGGAACGGAGAGAAGAGCGACGAGCACGTCGTTCGACCGGCGTAGTCGAAGGCCACGGGTGGAAGAAGACTTACACCCGTATGCGCGTGATTGAACGTAGGTCCGCGATTTACATCGCAATCGTAGTCGTAATCATCGTGAGGAGGTGTAGACGTTGAAGTAGGGAGTAAAGTTTCGTGCACAGTTGGCAAGCAACAAGCGATAAGTTGCGGCGAGTTGTAATATCGCTCGATTTACTTATTTTTTTGCTGTTACAATGTCAATTTATTCCATCTTTATTTTCTTTTGTGTTGTTTACTTATTATAATAATGACTATAAATAAAGAATATAATAACAAAATAACTTTATATAAAATTTGTTTCCATTATTGTTGCAGAAATATAAGATTTATCGTTTTCATAATGGAAATCAAAGAAATAAGGCCTTGATATATGTTAGTGAACTAAGAATTAAACAGTTAAATATAATAGATTTACATCTTGAGTTAATCAACAAACATTTACTTGAATTATTACTGTCATTTACTGTTTATGTATACTATCAATTACTGTCAGTTTATACATGTTAATTTGTGCTAAACTCATATATATCAATATTTGATCTCTACGTGATCAATTTGTTCGATACTCGATCTGATTGCTAGCGTAATGTAAACTGGCGCTTATCGTTCGCTGATGTGCATGCGACCTAAGTGTGAGCGGCATATACGCGTAAGCGAGGCCCATACGAGGCCCCCACGTACGAGATCGTTAGTAAGGGTGGAACAACGACGAGGACGAGAGGACGAGGAAGACGGGTATCTACCGACGATTTAGCGCGCCTTTGCATCTTCTCGCTACGACCCCCGGTTCGTCCCGTGTATCATTCCTTGTACGCGTGACTCTTTCTCTCATATCTCTATCCCTTTTCTTTCGCTAATACCCGTACATCCGCGGCCATCCGTCTTCCCTCCTCCTTGCGTGCAGCGTGTTTGTGTAATTCCCGACGAGGGGCCATATCTCCCTCCTCCCTCCCGTTTTGAGATTTTTGACGGGCGTGCAGCATGTCGGTGCAGGAAGTGGGCGCGGTGGAAAAGTTTACCGCGCCCTTGCAGGTCATTATCATCGTCGGTGTTCGCTAATTCGTTTCGTTTGTTGTCTGTCGGCGAGCCACTCTATCTCCGGCCCGGATGGAATCCTCGTTGCTCATTGTTCCGCGATTGAAACGCGTTTATTAGATGCATTTGGTTAAAATATTTACCGTGAGGTGAAATCATATAAAATTGTTACCAATTCGTCCGATAGTTTAACGATGTACTAACAAGAATTGCTATGTAACGCTGACGATCATGAAATTAGTTCACAGATTATATGTTTTACCCCTGTCTTTTTTTTCCGCTATTGACTCCCGTCGCGTTTCGCAGTCGAGTGAGAAATTAACTGCCTCCCGATTGGTCGCTAATGAAAGGGAGCGAAATCGTGTTCGAGCTGCTTGTTTCACGGCAGCATTTGCAGGTGCTCGCCCGTAACTATTGTTTTCCTCAGCCATTAGAGCATAAAAGTACTCACGTTACACGTGTTTCGCCGTCCCACCGATCGCGCGCATCGTCGCGTCGCGCCGAGAACTATACGTGACTTTAATGGATCGTGTCGCCGTTTCGAGAGTCCAGTGCTCGCGTTAACGAGCAGGTTTTCAATTCGCTTTCATCGGCGCGATCGTCGCCGGCGAGCTACGGGTGCGTGCTAAAGCATGTTAATTTCCGCGCTGTACAACCGGAAGCGTATACTTTCGTCTCTACTAGAAGCGCACTTGGTCTCGTGAATACAGTCGACGCAAGTACCAAACGGCCGTTGGAAGAACCGTTCGAACCATTAAAGCATATGGTTCTGCCGCATACCCGGTCGGATTCCAAGCAATGCATAGAATCCGCTTCTGCCATTATACTAGAGAGGACACGAAGTGCGGCATGTGCGCGGCCCTCTGCGTTGGCAATCGCGTCCGGATCGCGCACTTTTATCGCTCTATAATGATATTAAGTAAATTGCGTACATGGCCCGCAGGTCGTGACGAACTGACTTTTTTTGTGAACAACAAACGGAACGGAAGCAAGAGAGAAAGAGAGAATTTTGCCCGCGGATATACATTCGCAATCTTGCAATTAGGGACACGTGTACCAACGAATATTACCTGTTAAGGAATATTGCGTAGTAACGTTACAAGCAAAAATATCTATTGAATAAAAATGTTATTTCTTCTGCACGCTTATATCCTTTACATTTGTAATTTTTAAAATATTTTAAAATATTAAATATTAGAAATAATCGTAAAAATAAATAATTTTATTTACTGTATTAAAATAAAAGGGGTGGCGATATTACGTTGTCATTTGAATAATATGATTATAACGAGCATAAAATTATACATAAAAGCATATTTATAAGATTATATTTCCTTATTTTTTATACGGATAAGGAGCCAGCTTTTATCCTCCATAAATCCAAATTTAAACTTGACTCTTCATCTCAAAGCGGGTTGCTGGTACGAACGATGTGTAGCTAATCTGAAATTGTACCTCCTTTAACACCAGCGTATAATCACGACGTCGTAAGACGCCTCTTAGATTGTCGGCATCACATGGTATGTATCGCGTGACCTATGACAAGCTGGCCCAGTGCAATGGGGACGCACATTTTGATACAGGGTGTAAAACAGCTTATAATTCGCGACCGTGTATTACAAGAACACACACGCATAACGTGTTCGGTGCGTCATCAGGTACTAAATCACGCCTTGAAGTTCACGAGTGAAGAAAACTGCAGTTTTTAAACGTCTAATAATTGAAAATTCCCAGGAATTCGAAGCTCTTATTCGAGTTATAAATAGCGATAATAATTAAAAATTTAGATTATAATTGATCGGGATTACGAATTAATATATGTTTTATATATTTATTTTTTTACATGTGGAATAGAACACCTTATCAGAAAATTTTACTTACGCGCGAAGTTAATGTGATATCTTGATACGTTATATTCGGAATTCCTTTTTCAATCAATGGGTTGGAATAGAGCACGTATTTGTATGTACGATCCAACATTATACGTAGATGTACGTCATTATTCGTGTCTGCTTTATGCAAGCCGCTCTCTCAGCTGTTTGTTACGCGGCATATAGCGAATATGTTTTTCACTGTACCGCGATAGATCCCTTGATGTCCTTACAAGTACGCGGTAATTTATACGATATATGCGATATGCAGCGTGCATTTTCATCTACATATCTATTTATATATTCCCTATCTTGTGAATAAATAAAATGTATTTCGTGCGGCAATTTGTAATTCGGAACTTTGTGAGATCTTTTCAGTTCTATAAATTGACAATGTAAAAGATTTATAGAATTGTCTGAGGTTTAACTCATGCTAGCTATCTTAGAAGATTGGTGAAATTAGTTTTACATTTTTTTATTCTTCCAGAAACATTTTTATTAATTCATAACATAGCGATTGCATACTGAAACCAATTACAAGTAAAATAACGGCAATGGAATTGTGTAAGTCTAGAGTCCTGGTATATCTTATTCTCGGGAAGAAAGCGTATCAATGTTAGAATTAATCGTTGCTGATCACAGAGTCACAATATAATCTCGTGATTAGGCCAAGTAACGTTCGGGCTTGTGATCCGTAATGGAAATTATCGCGCGTTTCACCCGCTTTCATCTCGAATTGTTTGTTCCGCGCGCGCGCCGGAAAGGAAATCGCTGTCATTATCGACGAGCGAGAATGCATTAGGCGGCCTCGCAACGAGTCTCGTGTTCGCAGCATCGCGCAAAAAGACCGTCGAGCCACTTTCCATCATCCTAGGCACTTATTTGCCTCTCCGAGCCGGCATCATCGCGTCGTCGAATTTGATTCGACGACGGTATAATCGAGCTGGCACTTATGGCAACTCATATATACTCCTGCCTGAAGAGTGTGTCAGAATGTCGTTAGCTCGTAGCCGTGGCAATTACAAGATCAGATGTGTACCTGTCATACTGGACATCACGTGCGAACAAAGTCTATTTCCTGTGAGGTTGTATAATTTCTTCAACTTCAAGGGATTAAAGCAGTTGACACAATAACGCAGCTACACGTTCCTTCGTGATATTCGAACAGGAAAGTACAGAGAAATGTGTTGGGATTTATTTATTTTATATTTTTCGCATCATTGATACTTGGCACTTGGCACTTTTTAAAACGTGCTTAGATAATACAGACATGAAAAGAAGCGTTCAATTTTCCAGGATTTTCAGATATTTCAGACATTTCTAAGCTTCTGTTATGAATGTTTATCATATTTTATTAATATGTTAATCTTGGAATTAATAATCGACCTCTCACGCCGCAAACTGATTAATTTCTAATAAAAATGTTTATCCTGTCGCGGTGTTCGTGATTGTTACGACCGAATGCGAACCTCCTGATTATCCTTGGGAATATTTCCTGGAGTACAAGGAAAGAAGATATCTTTCGACGGGGAGCAGCTCGCAGAAACCGCAGAGACAAAGCGCGATCTGCCTCTGTCGAACCAGAGAGGAGGGGACGAAAGAAGATTAGCAGACAGCTCTGAGTGGTGCCATCTTTTTCTCCTTTTTTCTTCAGCATCTTTCTTTTTTTCCCCACTACCCGCCTGTCTCGGCCTCGTCCATCCTCGTCATTTTATTGTTTCGGTAGGAGGAGGCAGACCGTCGCTAATAGAATCCGCGGTCCTTTATTTACTCGGTCCCCCGCAACCCTTTGTTTGCTTCTCACCAATTTCGGTCGCTCCTTTCCTTCTTTCTCTCCTTCACCCATCTCTCCTTCTCTTTCATCAGCCTTGCCAAGTCTTCTTATCAACGGAATCCTCGCAACTTACAAACCTCTACTTTCTCGTGACCGCGTCCTGATTGCAGCGGTCATAGCGAATAATTTTGCACAATTGTCTTAGGACTTGAGCACCATTTATCGTTCGTTAGTGTTAGACTTCTATCAAAGACGGAGATAATTGTTTCCTTTTATGACAACTAAGAAGACGCAAGAAGAAAGATTTGAGGTTGATTATCAATTTACTTGTGCTCCTCGTTTTCCCCATCAATTGCGCGCCAATTGCTTTCCACGTTCATCACGTTCGCCTTCGGCGAGGCGTTGCTTGGCGGCCTTTTTTTCAAAGCTGCGCCCATTGCTCGCCAAGGCAAGAGCACAGAACGACAGTCGACAATGGCTGGAGTTTAAGCTCGTTGACATCGCGTTCATGAGGTCAGGCCGGCAGACATCGATTCCCACCGATCTTACTTTCGTATGTCCTTAGATGTTTGAAGTATGCATCGATGAATGTGCATTACTTCTACAAAGTGCCAAAAGTCGGTAGTAGATAATTTTAGCGGTATTATAGTGAGTATATTTACGTGCCATTCCGCGCGTGATATAAAATACACATTTTCACCCGTTAGTTCTTTACCAATCGTAAAAGTCGTTTTAACAATCATTGAAATCGATTGAATCATTATATATTTAAGAGACTGAAACTCTTCAACGCAAATAAAAGCAACCAAACAACTAAAATATTCATTTAACTCTTACGTGGTTAATTAAGCGTTAGTAACGCTTAATTATTTAATATTATAACAGTTATAACGAACGATTTGTGCTATTGAATGACATGCAACTTTTTTTATATTTGAAAAAATAATACTAATTATTGCATTACAATTATCGCACATGGAAATTGAATGAGATAAAACCGTTCGATTTTATAGTAAGCGTTAAACACAATATTCACGTGATAATTGCGGAGTGTCATTCGTAAAAAGTTTAACATATCAATATCACACGCGGTAGACAACATTAATATTTATGTATCTGTTTCTTCGTCATCGATTTAGCGCGTAAAAGCTCATTGCGAGACGGATATGCAAAATCTTCGCCGAGGTGAGTAAGATACTGTTATGTGTGCACAGCCGCGTGACGCTTACACAAGTCGGCATATTTATTCGCGTCGGCGGTATTCATGGTATTTCTACGCGCGACTCCACCCGACAATAAATCTAGTTTTAATACGCGGTATAATTACCGAAGAAAAGAATTCTCCCACGCTGGTAAAGGGTGAACTTCACCCTTTAACAAACGCGCAAGAATGATCGTGGCGATAATTTCATCAGAAGAAAAGATAGCATTTTGATTTTATTTTTAATTGCTACTTGTAATGCTTCTTGCTTAGCAATATACATCAGTATTTTTCTTTTTATACCTATATACAATTTATATGAATGATATTTGGTACAATTTCCGGAACAGTTCTATATTCAGAACTCTAGGTTTAATTTTATGTATAGTTATTTAATTTTTATTGTGTGTGAATATAGATTATGACTTTTTATGAAATAAAGTTGGAGATCAGTATCGAATGCGTAATAAGTACGCGAGTAAGTAGTCTAGTTTGTTATCTATATAACTTGGAAGGTACGGAACGAGGAATGCCTTCTAAATACAGGCGACGCAGGCGACCGTGTCTGCTCACGTATAGAAGCGGGCGGAAAGGTTTCTGGGAACTTCAAAGGAAAACGAGTCCCACCTTGATCCACATCGAGTAATACGCAAACCTCCGGTATCTGTCCGCGGTCGACCTGGGGGAGTTTTACATCGGTGTAAACGCGAATAAGCGGCCTCACCGCGCGCAATCTCATCGCTGCGGTTTTGCGCCGTTTTCCGCTACGCATATAGCCAAAGCGTTCGTAACGGATGTTCGTACTCGATTTTCAGAACGAACGATCGCTCGACGTGAAAACTAAGGCGACGCCGCGACACAGAGAATTAAGGCAACGTCGTTAACTTGTCGAGCGCGTTGTCGTCGATGATGATAATTTGTCAGTGATACGTTTCAAAGACGCGATACATCGAAGATCGATGGACCTAGTACGTTGCATTTCTTACGAAAGTAACGAGATACCGGTTGCAATAAAATTAAATTGCACGCGGGATTCGTCGGTGTATGAGTGCGCGCCGTGCCTCCTTGTGAGAGATGGTAACTTTGCACCGCTATGCATCTTGATTATTATGATCGCCAGCAGTTTCCGTGCGTTATTCTCGATAGAGGCGAGCCACACCTGAATGACCTTGATGAGATCAGCGATCGACCATCGAGATGCGAGTACATACGCGTATTACTATAGCAATCTGCTTCGCGTAAGTCGAAGATCTGACAATCAGAACCGTGGGCTCTCACGTGCGTTCATAAGTGGCTTGCAAATCGTTCCTTCTTCCCTTTCTCTCTTTTCGATATCTTCTTCCAAGCGCGTTTGCCAGATTGTTGCAATAGATTTATACTACTGTATTAATTTCATTCATCACCACAAAATTCACGAGCAAATTGCAATAATATAAATTTTATCTTGAGATTCTTTTATTTCCCTCTTTACTTAATATTTATTTTGATTGAATATCAAAAGTACCTTCTTTACTTCTATATACCTACTTAATGATATTGCATAATTGCTCTTTGTGATTCTATTAGGTATTCTAGAGAGCTAGTAAAAAAACTGAGAAAATTAAAGTGTCTTCATATTTATTATTTTCTCCAAAATGTCTCGAATCTTTGAAAAAGGCGTAAAGGTTATTTATTAAAAAACTATTTTTAAAATCTATTTAGCTGAAAAGCACGTCCTAAAATTTTTAGTATCGTCTGCTTTCTTCTTGTATGTATATTCATGCGTCGTTTCCATTAACGCGAACAATCCCTCGAATTCTGGAAGAGGTTCTTTGGAGAGGAGTGTATATTTTCCAACGCGATCACTCTGAAGAGGAGCGAAAGAACGGAACGAGCGTAAGATCCTTATGCACGTCACGAAAAGAAGAAGGGGACGCCATAGAAAAATATTCCGACGACCTGTTTGCTGGCTTGAAGTGAGCAGACGGAAATATCATTGCCACGCTCCAGTAAAAAAAAACGGAGAAAGCTTTTTCTACCCGGTTGAAGAGAAGTGCAGGGAAGAGGATAGTGAAGGGAAAGAGAAGAGCACGACAGACACATGGCACTACGCAAACGCCACCGCCGTAAATTGTTGGCGATGCGACTTGCGTCTTGGTGGCGAGGAGAAACCTTTTGCTGTCTCTCCTCTCTCTTTCCTACACGTTTTTCTCCAGTCTACAGTTTTTTTTCCTTGTCGTGCTTTTTAATGTTCAACTCTTCCATACGACAGCCCATCTGGCTACCATGCATGCCTTCGTCTTCGCGGAACATCACAACGTAAAATCTGCACCAAACGTTTATGCATATGTGACAGAGATTGCATTATAATGAGGTGGTGAACTGGAAACTGCAAATTACAATGTGATGGATGTAAAATGAAATTGATTGATTTCCTCATCATTTGAACTTTATTCAAACACAATTGCAACGTGAGACTGAAGAATTTAGTGCAATAGCGGCATTGCTCATTCTTTCACAATTTTAAGAAAAGTTTTACTTTAATATTATTAGCTTCGTAAAAGTAATTTTTGAAATTAAAAAATGGTTTATATCTATTAGTGTTACATTAAATTCTTCTGTTTTACTTGTTGAGATATGCTACAATTATAGTAACAAGAAAATTCAATAGAAGTATTATTTTTTTATTATTATATAATATTTTTTAACAATGGTCTAAATTTTAAGATTTTATCTTTTTCTTATACATAATAATATATACATTATATAATAATATATAATATGATAGATAAATGTGTCTTTTTCTACCTATCTTATTTCGAAGTAGATTACCTTTTAGGTTTGCGGGTGATCAGTAGCGTCATTGATTCTTTCGAAATGATCGGTCACGCATTGCCGGAAAAAGGATCGTGATTCCCGATCCTGAAGGATCGCCTAAAGTGCCGGCACTTCTTGTCGGTGAACGGCCACAGGTGGTCGACAGACACGGCACGTTGTCGACCGGCGAATCGACGACCTAATTGGGCTCCTTCGGCCGCGTCTTCCGATCGACCCAGATCCCCCCATGATTTTTCGATAATTACACCCGGCCTGTTCGTTCGCCAGTCGAATCTTCGGATCGATCGAATTCTTGCTGGCCTCTCACCTCCGCGCCTCGCGTTGTTCAACGAGTTCCGACTCGGTGGCTCGACGAACATTAGCGTTTGACGGCTAAATTATATACTGCTTGACGTACATGACGCAGCGTAGCGTCAAATTAGACGAAAATGTTGCGTGAATTTGTACAAATTTCATCAGTCCTGATAGCAACGCTCGAGTCAATGAACGTTGAATATAACGTATACCTTGAATAGTCGTCTCTTTTTTGGCATGTTAATACAAGGATATAGTGTAATAAGCATAATTTGTCAGAGATTTTTCCCGGGGATATCTTTTAATTTTAACTCACTTGTTGATCGAAGTGCCTCGATTTTAACAAAATAATTAGTAATCGACAAATGAAGACATAAAGGCGGAATATTGACTGCGCGAGTATTTCCATATTTATTTGGGGTTTGGAATATGAATCATTGACACTTTTCTCGTAACACTTTTCTCACACTTGGTACGTGCGATAGTATATTTGTTAAGCGTCGCATTACGTTCTCAGGACGTTAAACTTAATAACGTATCATGGGACCATTACCTTATCAATGAACCACCCTTGAAGTGCGAGGGAGTACAAAAATAAACCAATGCCTTCCGTGAGAACCTCCTCACCTTTTCCTGTGCTCTCTTTCTCACCGCCTCTTTCTTTCGTTCTTTCTTCGTTTTCTCATTCCCCTAGCTTTGCACTCGATAGCTTCGTTAAAAGCATGCTTGCGATGCACATGGTACCGATCGTCGTCGTTGTCGTCATCGTCAACAAGGAGACCTGACAAAAACGGGGTCTCTGTTTTACATGCTCGAGAGCACGGGCATTACACGCACCGTCGTACGTATAAAGCGCGCGTAAAGTTTATTATTACTGGAAACAGCACACATCGTGGTTTATACCGGTAATGGAGACCTTACAGTCGTGCGTGGGAACTCTTGAAGACACAGATTAATTATTTATGCAGGGGTTACACCAGCGTGATCATTAATTCTGTAACACGCGATTGGAATATAGATCTCTCGCTAATATTCATATAACGGCAAAATGAATGGAGGTTTAGGATTAAGATATGAAGACATATCTGCGCAAGATATCAAATTGCACGATTAGATATAATTATCGCATCTTTCATTTACGCTCAGCGAGAGATCGAAGTATTCTCTCGCTATTACGGAAAAGATACATGTCGTTTGATCGCGCTATATACGATTCTCAATGCCGTGACGAATAACGACGCTTTTTCATCTTGATACACGCACGTGCGTGCGTCTTACAGAGTATGGCGTGACCGCGATCACCTACGGCGTTACCGCAGGTTGCGTTTTAAAAAAGGCCGATGGCCTGCCTTCGTACACGTCGCTTCTTTCAAAACACGTTCGCTGTCGCAATCGTCAGCGCGGTCTCGCGTTTTACGATCGTGTCGGCCACACGAGCCGCTGAGTGTTACATTTCAAAAGCCGCAGGACACACGTCGTTGTCCTCTTCTCCTGGGAATATGTTTCACTCCGTTCCCTTTATTTGGATTCTGGATTTGCTTTTTTTCCAATTATTACAGCTCAAGAAACGTAATATAAAATGATATCATGACATTTGAACACACTGGTTATTTTATCTCACAATTATATTCACAATTTTATGATAAGGAAGTACAATTATTGAAAAATACTTGCAGTTTCTAAATTTCGTTTGTTAATAATTTTGATTACGGTATAAATGAGTATGCATTTCTGAATCAAGATCTAAAAAATATATTTATACATATGGAAATTGATAAAACATTTTTCTTATAATAAATAACTGAATTCTTTGCATAATTGTTTTACATTCTAATAAAAGAAAAGATATAAAGAATATTATTTATTTTGTCGCAAACTGTAATCTTATTTGCTAGATCTAGATGAAATCTTTACCAACACATTAGGATAATCAGAAACTAATGAGAGATTACCGGTCATGCGAGCAATCCGAGACCCTTGTAAACAAGGGGGTTGTTATTCATCTCTGTGTTCGTAAATGGTGCTTGCTCCCCCGCGAAACAGGACGACTCCCTCAACCCGCAGTCACATTATCCACGTGGGAAATTCCACTCGGTCTTACTACCGCTTCATTCACAAAAGCACTTCTTTACCCTCATAACCCCTTCAGAACGTTCTGATCGTCTCTAAATACATCGATTGTGACACCACGATTTACAAGACGAACGTTTTTCTCTTCGTACCTTCTGCATTACTTACCTACACGCGCCTTTAAGCGTATATGTGTTCTTTCAGCATGTATTGCCTCTACAGACTCTTATTTCGATATTGAGATATACTTGATGAAAAACAAGTAATGAATTAAAATGAAATATTTCGCTTCCTTCATAATTTAATATTCGCGTCTTGTTAAAAGATAAGAAACTAATTTTATATAAAGTTAACGTGGTATTAATATAACATTTTATTATTTTATGTAACTGAACAGTGCAATATTTTTTACCTCTTAGGAAGAATAAGAAACATTTTATAGCTATGAGAAAATGAAATGATATTTTATATTTATGCTTACAATTAGTAATTAGTATGTATAGTATCTTGCTGTTCTCGTATTTCTTTCTTTATACAAGAAGTAACTTCCAAAGTTTTTTTCGTACTTTTAAATGTGAGGAAATTACGATCAATCTTCAATCATTGTTGTTGCACTCAGTACAACGAGCACGATAAAATCGCGACAACTTCCTATTTCTCAGATTCTTATCTCTGCCTTGCCGTTAATTGATCGCGTCCGTTGACCCTTAATTATTCGACGAATCGCTATTGACCTTTCACCATACCTCTCTTCGTCCACCAACAACTCCCTCGGACAGTCGGCATCGGTTTTCTGTCGGCGACGCTCCCAGCCTTAATGGATGCTAATTCGACGACGATGGTATTACGGTGGCGTTTCTTAATTAGCGGGTTGCCGCGGGTGCCAGAGTGATCAGCTAATTACACGCTTCTAGACCCAGATAGAGAAAGAGAGGGACGGAGAGTGTAAGTGTGAGTGAATGAAAGAATATTTCTTCCTATTACCGACGTCCGTTAGTTCGTTTTTTTTTGTTTCGGTAGTCGGTTTTCTAGACTCTCCGATCCTTTCCGTTCTTGAGACGCAAGGACGCGGTCAACCAGTGTACCAAGAGGAGTTTTTCGGGGAGAAGAATGAAGGGGAGGGGGAGGGGGGTAGATCCCCGAAGTCCATTAACATTCGGCGCGGCAAATTACAAGCCGAGACACTAATGGACCCGGCACGAGTGGTTGGGCGGTCCACCGAGCATTGATGGTGGGTGGTGATGCTGGTGGACCGCTGACTGGTGATCTTAGTGCCGAAGAGCTGCATCCTTTCCCTGTCTCCGTCTATTATCCCGTGGAAGGACCGGCTTCTAGATGAGTTTTCGTGATACTGCGCGCCTTCGCGCAAGAGGAACGTTCGGCCTTCTGGGATTCATCGCGACTGTCTTTGTAATCCGCAACCAGTTTCGTCGCTCGTAACGACAGGAGATTTCGAAACGTAAAAATTTCAAGTACTAATATATGTCAAAACTTTTTGATATTTGTGAAATGAATAAAATGACATACGCGCAAAATATGTACATATATAAAATATGAAAATTGTAGGAAAGAAAAAGATAACAAGAGATAAAATAATGCTTATTGCTTTAATTTACATAATGTCATGAATATAGTACTTGCACCATGATGTGCACGAAATTAGTTCTCCTTGTCTCTTTTGTATTTTATGTTTAATGATATATATTAATAAATCCTGTGGCGTTATTAACTTTATTATCTCATTTGCGCGTCATTTTACTACCTAATCTCAAGTCCATTAGCAGCAGGAAAATTATGAATATTTCGCTACAGATGGTGTGCTCGCGCACGAAACCGGATAAATATATTTTCGCTCTGGCGGAAATTACTATTAAAGATTCTATTCTGCATATTTGATGATGTACCGATATAATTATAATCATTTCCGTTATATTTTTTTAATAGAATGGTCGCCTGGTTTAATACGTAATCTGAAATCTAATTAGAACAACACGGAAGTTAGAAAGACATTAAAATCCTTTAGGAGGGCGTGAGGAGTCATTTCTACCTATCCTCAGGGTTCGATAGATTACGTTAATGCTAGAATCGTAAGATCATGGGATCCTAACATATTATTAGAAAGCTTACCTTCGAAGATATAAATTATACAAGCCGGTGCTTCAAAATATCAATACTTTTCTCTCTTATAATTCGAAAATAATTAAGTATAACGTTTATTAATTTTTTTGTTAATAATGCGTCTAATTTTTTTAAATTAAAAATACCTCAAAATATTAAATGAATTTTTCGTAAATGGAATCTCAATTATGAAGCAATTTTTATTTAGTGCACGGTTAAACGTCATTTTTTAAATATACCGGTTCTATTTTTAATCTACTTAAAATTTAATTACTTTAAGATCGATTGTCCTTTAACTGGGTACGTTATTTCTTTCAAAAAGTATCCGTCGTATGAACGTCCGCGTAAGTTCTTTCTTGCGGAGCTCCGAGCGACGATCACGTAGCGACCGACATTGAGTGATCGATCATTCGCCGCCGAAAAATCGCTCGCGCTCCTCGCCTACATAAAACGATCGCCGATCCGATACCGCGGTGCGGCACGTCCGCTTTTCGACGAGTGCAATTGCGCGTGTTCAAGGTGGCCGGAAAAAGCTGCGGCTGATCTCTCGCCGTTTGCAAAAACGAACGATCTGGCCTGGCCGAGTCGTTAATGCGACCGACGAAGCGTGTTGCCCGCCTAAGAGCCACCAATAACAACTGTCTTTACCCCTTTTCCTCTCTCGCCGTCCTCGTCGCACTCGCTCGTCCTCTCTCCTTTCCCTTCGCGGATACTCGTACCTCTTCGTCTTCGTTGTCTTTCCGTCCTTCTGCTCCCTTTCCGCTTCTTTCGTTCGCCGAAGTAATTCGAACTCGTGCCGAAAGAAGCCGGGGAATTTACCGCGGCCGAATGCCTTTACCTTCGAAGTCGTTGGTTCCGGTCCCAAATCCGTCGGTCACCGCGGGCCAATAATAAGCGACCTTCATCTTCCTTCACCCTCACTCAATATATTTTTGATGATTATTTCTCTTATATAATTATAGCTTATATTTCTCAGCATTCGGAAATTATCTGTCTAGGCGATAGGACGTTAAATCCTCGACGATTTTTTTCTTATTCAAGAACCAGATAAAATCGTATTTTTTTGTTTAAAAAAATTTGAAATTTGCGTCAACAGATATTTATTCCGCGTTTTAGTTATTGAGCGTAAAAGATTTAAAAAACCATAAAAATTAATATCTCTGCACAGTGCTGACAAAGAAATAATTAATGATGTTCGTACCACATCTCGTTATGGAAATATCGACTTGATCCTCATTCGTTTACGGTAATTATCTTCTTCAGCGGCGATGGCTTACATTTCTCGACATCCGGAAGTCATTTATCTCGGCGAGAGAGAAAAGTATATATATGATGTTTCGGGCATACTTGTAGCGAAGGTGGTTTGTCAAAGGATTACCATAATGTAATATGATTTCTGTATGTATATTGACATTTGACATTTTATTTCTTAAAATTTGTGTAATAATATAGCTTTAATTTATAGAAGTTTTTTTTTAATTATTTTTTGAACAGCAATAGAGCATTATTAGTTTAAGTACGATCGATCAGCGAGCCTCGATCATACTTTTCTCCATAGTTTCCAGATTTGGCATGAATGTCGTTTGCGGAATTCGCCGTTCGAGAATTTATCGTGTCATTCTTGATGTACGATCCACCAGTGAAGGGAAGAAGGGAGATCCCTTCTCCCCGAGATCCTCGATTCGAGATGCTCGAGCTCGTTTTGCTCACGCTTGGCTTTCCGTTCCGTCTGGGACTGCCGGGTTATTACCGGCTAAGTGGACGATTCGTAATGACACCGGAGGCTGCCATTTTAGTGCTAAGTGCCGCGCATTATCGGCGGGGGATGACGGTAGTCGTCTTTATATTTTTCTGTCTCTATCTCTTCTTTTCTCGTCCGCTTTCTTTTTCTCGCTCGCGCACTTGCGTTGCGAATGTTTTAGACAAAAAAGCTGCGGTTCCTAATGCGGCAACTTGTAATCTCGCGTGTCGATATTGACGACAATGTACACTTGTTTTCGTCACTTAAAATCCTACAAATCTATGAAATGCACCCGAAGTTATATCTCTATTCAAATATCAAAAGTTAAAATTAAACGTAAAGTTGCTTTTAATTAAAGAGAAAAATACTTACAAGATCGATATACTTAATGTTAAATATTTTTTAAAAACAAATCTTAATTATAAATTCTATTGAAAATTATTTAATATACGTAATGAATAATTAAGTCACTTATTTTATTCAGAATTTTCCCAATTTTTTCTCTTCCAAATATAATGGCAAATATATTAATGCGGCTCATTGTTTATTGTCATTTCTTTGCGTACATAGTATCACTTTGTCGCGTTTATTCGTCAATTAAGCTCCCAAGATCAGTAAAGACTTACTACCGAGGTGTTGCACGCGACGCAATATCAGATACCTGTTTAGATGATGGGGAACGCGTACGGCCATTCATCATGTCTCGCAGCGAAGGGAGAGACAGGAACAAGCCGGGCGAGAGAATATCCTTCGGATTTACGAGGCAATTTCGGCGAGCGATCCGTTAATTTCCGGATGATACTACGCGATAACTTCACGGAAATCTTGGCTATCGATCTTTCACGCGGACGTGCCACACTGGATGCCGCGACCACATGCAATATCCCGGCGGTATTCGTGCAATATCTAGTTTTATTAATTTTGCTCCGCAGATGATTTTTCGCGGATGCAATCGACTTCCTGACTTAGCTAGTTAGAGAAATTTTGCTATATTTTTCATAGAAAGCGTCATTGCTTTAAATGATTGAATAATAACTGATATATTATACGTCATTGAATAAACTTTATCTGTGATTGACTGAATAACATTATTAAATATTAAAAATGAAGAATCATATTTTCGATGTAATCTAAACTCGTTCGAGTACACTAGTACAGCATCTACTAATTTATCGTGTGAACGAATTAAGAACTTCATTCGCGAGCTAGGAAGAGACCGCGGAAATTGGCATGGAGCCAGTAGGAACTTTGCACTCCCACGTTCTCGATCGCACAATGTACGACCATTTCAATAATCATTATTATGCGAAACGAAGCTAAAATTGATGTAAGATACTCTCGTTTCCGTTTGCGTCAGATACATCAAAATTTCCAGATAAAATTTGAACTTTATTCAATGTGAATTCAATACGGTAAAATTCCCTAAAATTCCTCAAAATTAACAATAAAATACAAACTTGTTGAAGAATGATTATTGAGAGAGAGAAGAATGACTAATACTTTAATAATAATGTTACTTATTGACCATCTTTGAATAAGGTATGTTTTCCTACTCAATTAGGATGCGTCCCAATATTATGTCTATACTGACGCACATTTTAGAGATTCTACAGGTTTGTTTGAGTTATTAGTTAGCATTGTTAGAGACTATTTAGTCAACCCTAAAAATATGACACTCATAGAACACGTTATAATATGTGATAATTAATAGCTGTATTCTCATATATTACGAAGTTTACAATACAGATACAGGCGCAATACAGTCGCATTTTTCTAATCGTGCATGTATATATGAAAAGGAAAATATATATGTAGAATTGCTTGTATGAACATTATTTATGATAAAAAGCAGACAGAGATTAAGTAAGTAATATTCAATAACATCGTTTTTGTCCCATTTTCTTGAGATAAACATTAGATCGGAATAAAACAGATAATAAATATGCTCCTTTTTAAATTCTCAATATTAATTAGATAATCTTCGCAGAATTTATATACATAAATATCGCATTTTTCTAGACTCCAGAATCCTAGATCATCCATCACATATCATCGTACACGCGGGTGTGACGCATAGGTCTGTCTTCTCTCTGGCAAATCGCGCTTGCTCGAAACGCACTGGCGCTTAAATGACTCCGTAATTGATGACTGTCGCAATTAGCGAGCAGGGCGACGCCGACGAGTTTTGCCTCGCGGCGAAGCATTTTCGTATATACGCGTTCATAAACGTGCGAAACTGCTGCACGCCACGCCACGCCGATAGCGCGCGCGACAATCTTATCGTTGAACCGCGCCACGTTCGCTAAACACTAGTGCTCGTGTAATTTACGGCTTCTACGGTGACCGGTTTGCAGTTGCGAAATAGAGAAGGCGGGCCTTTAAAGCGCTGAATTGATAAAACGCTTCCGGAATCGTGGCACTGTCATTGCAGATCGAGAGCAACGTACATAGAGCTGATAATTTACATAACACGAATCCGTTCTCGGCCGCCCGGTTGCTTATTTGTTACTTATCTATGCGCTTACAAGAAGGGATGCTTATCTTATATATTTGCAAGATTATCCAGAAGCAGGATATGTTACGACATTCGCGTCGATAATTACAATCTCGTTCGCGTGGCGTCTTCGATCCGGCTTATCACGTTAGATATCTGTAGCGAGAACGCCGCGTTAACGCCATGCACGCTTTTCATGCTGCTCCTTTATCTCATTCGAGTGATTGAAACGTTAGTACGTATGAAATATACATACAAGCTATTAAATTAAATGCTACGCATAAACATAGCATATGAGCTATAAATAAATATTAATTTGCGTGTATTATACACTACGTTACACTCTTCTAATTTATGCATATCATTTAGGTTCAGATCAAATTATTTTACGGTTTTATATTTTTTGCATATTATTTTTACTCGACACAATACCTTAATCTTTTTTATTATACAGTTATGAAATTTTCACAACTATAATTTCTCTCGTCTTACATATGAAAGAGAAAGTTATTGCACAAGAGAAGACATCAATTTGTTGCATCTTACTTTAGCTCTTGCTCATATTAGCGGTCTCGTTACATCTCTACGTTCGAGGGCGGATATTCACGGGTGGAAGTCAATAAATCCAAATGGTACGACGCACGCCGGCCCTGACCGGCAGCATCAAGAATAAGAAACTCGCTGTTGAGCAAGTAATGGCCGTGGAATCGTCGTTTCCGTTTATAGAGATACCGGCTGTGGCTCTCTAAGCAACCGCGCGCGCACATACGCGATGGAAAGCGGCGAAAGAAGTCGAGGCGAAGCCCCGATGCGATGCAGCTGCAGCTGCAGGACAATGCGCTCAATACGTTTTTGCATATTGATGCCGGCTTAAGGATACTACAATCTCGGTTGCATCGATAGAATAAGTAAACGAACTTCTTTCACGTCAAACTTGAATCTATCTGTAGAGTGTTTTTAGACAACATCTGCAGGAACTTGGACTAGATTGGAAATCTCTAGCTCTTGAACGACTCGAAATCGATATCTCCTTTAGGGAACATTTGGTTATATATTTTTAACGAGTATGTTGAGTATATACATTCTAAAATGTTAGCACTAATTATATAAAATTATTGTATTATTATTGTATCGTATGTATAACTTGTAAACTAAAGTACTGTCTATATAAATTGTATAACTTGTAAGTTATAAGCTTCTAAACTAAAATAGATGTTTATGTATATAAAAGCGCTTTTGGTAAAAACCATTTTTGTCAGGTCAGGTTTCTTCAATCGCTTTTTTGAGCTGTAAATTATTTTGTAGGTAAGTTTTTCGCAAATCATTATTTCGCAAACAACATGGCAATTTTAAGATAAATGGGTCAATGCCATTGAATAATAAAACCATATTATACGTGAATATGACACATGTTAAATTCGAAAGAACTTGCGAGTGAACTCGTTTCATAAACGCGTTCGCAATTTGTCTCTGCCGTAAGAAGATAACGAAAGTCCTTTCAAGGTAATGAGGATATGCGTGCTTCATGAGATCGCCGTAAAGGACGTACAGTTGAGAAAAACCTTTATGGTCGGCCGGGCCAGCGTAAGGAGACGCAAGTTACCTTAAGGATCTAGTTTCTCTAGGTTCTTTCGCATATCAATGGGTCTGCAATGTAAAAGCGGCGGTCGATCGCAGCTTGCAATATGACGTGTCCCGTCCGGCGATCATTAGGGCCCGTTAGACCATCGCTTTTTTGCCACGAAAGTCGACAAAACACGGCAATAATTTCCTTATCGAGAAAGCACGATCGTTGACCCTGATGTCATTGAAACGGTATTTGTACACCTAGCCTGTCATTTCGTAGCAATTCCATGAAGCTTTTAACTCGACAAGCGTTGATGGCGATTAAATGTAAGATCGCGAGCATGCATGTTGAACTTCCAATAAAAGAGCTAAGAGTATAATGAATAATTCAGATTCGTTCAATACAGAAAGCGGGAATAATTCGATTTTGAAATAGCATGCGATACAATTTCAAGGAATCAGAGAAACATATTGTGAATGAGTTGCTCGTTGCGGAGAGAGAGATCACAAAAGGACTTTTTTTCTCGTCTGAAAAAAACGTGCGTTCTCTTTCTCATGCCACTTCACGCGAACGATGAATTCGACAGAAAGAGGTGCAACGCACGAAGTTAGATACTTGTTTGGCGAATTTACTAACACGTAATAGGCCAGTCACAAAGCCTGGACTCGAACTCTTCGTCTTTCTGGTCTTCGTGGAAGTCTGAACCGCAATACGAGATACACCTTTTCGCGAGAACGCATTATAGTTCCCCTTGAAATTGCTCACTTCGATCAAGATGCTACCTCCTCTCTTCGCTTTTTTCATTTATATAGAATTCAGAAAAATGTTATATCTGTGTGTAACGAAAAGAACCAAATTTTTATTAAACTTTTAATCTATGTTTAAAGCATTTTGGATCCGTTGTAATAAATGATTTTATAAAATAATCTTATAAATATTTTTTTATGTAACAAAAATAGAAGAAATTTCAATAATTTTGATTGATGGACATTTTATTTGAAGCATAATAAATCTTTAAGCGTATTTTATGTATAGGAGAACCAATTTTTATTTAGAATTATAACGCATAAAATCATGCAATTCTCTCATGGAATCGATCCACCGTTCGAAATGATTGTTTATATTGATGGTATACATACAACAACGAGGGAAAATATCGATCCTTTAATCATGACATAATCCTGTTTCAGCTGCACATCGAAATACGTGGGAGAATACTGTCAACACTTGAACCCGTGCTATACCGGATCGCGTTGCCAAAACGGCGGTTCATGTAGGGTACGCGAGGGCATCGGAGGTGGCACGCCATCCTTCACATGTGCATGTCCTGTCGGTTTTACCGCCAGCCTCTGCGAAATCCCCATCGAAAACGCCTGTGACTCTTCGCCCTGTCTCAATGGCGCTACATGCAATCTCAAGTCGTTGCACGAGTATGTGTGCACGTGCAGCATCGGATACACAGGTCAGTAAACAACTGATATCTTCATATTTGCGACCAGAAATTGAAATCTATAATTTTGAGTAGATTCGGACTGTTATAATCGCACGAAAATTATTTCTATGTTTATTGAGCATGATAAGATTTGTCGATTCGTGATTTGAAACTCTGCTTATCAAGAATCGGTGCAAACGTAAAAGAATAATATATATAAATGACTAATTGCGCCGACAAAATGATCAAAACCAATTCGTTACGGTTGTCAGAGGTGTTAAAGGAAAACTATGCGGATTCTTAAAGGGGAATAATTGCGTAAGTCCGACAATGAATAGGCCGCGCGTTAGTCATCGAATACTTAAATATGCTTATCGATTCGCGTGGGTTGAATAGCAAGGTTAATAGATAGACGGGACGATAACGTGATGCAATTAACCAGTTCGCATTGTGTTGCGCGTCATAAAGAAACGTCGAGACCGAGCTATAACTGTAAATTTGCATTGAGCTATTAAAAGATACTCTACGTGTACGCGCGCGTGCGTGTGTGTGTGTGTAATATCGGATGACAGGCTTTCATCAATTTTAAAAATAGACATCATTTTAATATATAATATATATTTAACATAGTCGTTATCTCGGATTACTTTAATTTCAATATCAAATTTACGTACATCACAGAAGTTGATGCTGAGGTACGATTATATCTTTTACAACTCAGGATAAAATACCAAAGCACGTTCTGATATGCTTGACGAATAAATCTAGAAACACGGGGATTTTCGAAAGAAGCAAGGAAAACTAGAGAAAGAGGTAGAAGAAGGAAGGAAAGGCAGGTTGAAGTGTGCGTTTGTAGGATAATTGACGAAGAACCATGCGGTATTTTACTGTGGCGGTATACCTTTGGACGAGTGGTGCTCAGTTTCCTCAGCATTTTCAGTGAACCCTCAATGGCTCAATGATTGTGTGGGGAGAGAATTTACCGATTTTAAGATGGCTATAACTCATTTTATACATCAATATTCATTCTTGTTGATATATTAATAATTATTCTTCTTAAGTTAAGTGTTCGATTAAATTTTATTCTTTATTTAAAGTATTTTTAACGAAGTTTAAAAGATGGATAGAAATTATTTATAAATACGTATATAAAATATCTCTAAAACATCTCTTTAAACTCATGATTTTGATATATAAAATATGTAACCTTTTTCAACGAATTAATAGAGAAAAGAACTTTCTAAAATATGCTTGAATCGTGAACAATGAGCACCGCTAAAGTTATAGCGGTTGCACGGTGCAGATCGCAAAAGCCAAGACATCTTGGCCACAAGAGAACAAGTAGCGACTCCGGTAATTAGTTCCACTAATCAGTAGTCCGCGGAGGGAAGGGGGAGACGCTTACCTTAGATACATGCTCCACCATCCGGGATTACCGCCATCTTAAAGGATATCTCTACTCACGGACCGAATGCTAGTCAGCAAGAAATGCCGAGCTAATTTATTCTTATCTTCGCTAAGATCTTCATCTACAAAATGTTATTTTTATGTTTTTGCGCTTTAACGTTCGTTCTTGGAGGTTCCAAGAATATTTTACGACGATCTAGCCTCTAGCGAGTAAACGTTCAACCTTTCATAAAAAATATGTATAGGTTTTCAAGTCTCGATCATCCCTCAAATATTAAAATTCATAATTTTTTGTACATGTGTGCAAATAAAATCTCTTGTCGCAAATTTTAATGAAGTAACTATAATTTTGTAGTTATTATATTTCACAATGTTTATGGAATTAATTAAGAAATAAAATTCGTGATTAATTCTAATACGTTTAATCTTAAGCTTTTATTTGGTATATGGTAATGGTATTTGATATATGGTAAGATTTAATAAAAATTTTAAAATATAATTTATTAAACATTTTTAATTGTTTTAAACTCATATATTTAATATTAACAGGAGAACAATATTAAAAAAAATTGTTATCTTTAATTCTATTTCTTCTAAATTAATATTTCGGTACCTAATAAAGAGTTAGAGTTTCAAATCTTGCTGAAGTAAAACTCGTTTGAGATGATAAAAAAAAGATTAAGTCATTAAAAAAATAACGCAACACGAGAAGTTCGTAATTTTAAATTGAATCGTGATTCGAGTTCTCAATATGACGTTGCAAATCATGCGATTTTTCAGTCGTACGTACATAACGAGATTGTGCGTCGGTGCAAGACGTTGAACAACATCGTTTCTTTTTTTTTTCAGGTGACCATTGCGAGCGACAGGATTACTGCGCCTCGTCGCCCTGTCGAAACGGGGCCGAGTGTCGCTCGCTCGAGGACAGCTACAAGTGCACGTGTGCACCTGGCTTCACGGGACCGAATTGCGCGGACGACATCGACGAGTGCGAGAGGGACCCGTGCAGACACGGTACCTGCAAGAATATTCACGGATCTTACAGGTAAATCGGGATGACATGCTTAACGATTGCTCTGTAACACATTGTACGTATTTTTATCGCGCCTCCGAAATGATTACGGGACGTGTGCATTGAGGCGTCTCGATCCAGATTCAGGGACGTTTTCGAGTCGAGTGTTTTAAAGCGGACATGGAAGACACTGCATAATTATCGTTGGAATGCTGCTCTCGAAGTACCCGAGAAACTTGACTTTTTATTTACTTTTATATTCTCTCTCTTTTTTATTTTTATTGTCTGTCTCTCTTTCTCTTTTACACATACAATAATACCTACTCTTAAGAAAACTTGTTTAACTTGTTAAATATTAACACGATATTTATTCGGCGAACACCTTATTACTTTTAATATAAAATATAAGATTTTAATTAAAATTCCGTTAAAATGAAGCGCGCGTATCTGAAATTTACTGAAAAGTAAAAGATCTTATTATTGACTCGTTCAACACAGAATAGTTGCCGTTGATGCATCTTAATGATAGGAACGTCGTAACGTAAGCACGCGCGGAAAGAAACGGTCGGAATGAGCAGTCTGAAATCACTAGCGCGTATATATCGAGGCGAAGCCACAGCTCGGCAGCCAGGAATCTCTCATTTGTCCGGGGTTGCGGTGCGCGCGTGCATCGCGTGAACGTGCACGGTCACGATCGGGCCGCGGATAATCGATTCTACGAGCAATTGAGATCTGCATATATGGAACGAGAGAGGGTTGCGGGTCCGCGCAACAAAAATGCGAGCGAATAAGAGCGATCCGTGTGCCGCCGCCAATCGGTCGATTCGAAAATGTCCGAGTGCATTCTGAGATGCATCTCGGCGCAGGTGGAGGAGGATGTGCCGGCATGCAGTGTCGTTGGATGTCCCCTTGTCGTAATTACCAATTGAGCACGGTCCCCGGAACGCGAAATGCGTAACGACGCGAGGCAACGAGAATTCATAGACTCGATTTCACGGTCCATTACTGATTTTCTCCTAATTCGGCGTTTCGTTACGTTGAAAATTACCTCCGTTCCGCTCGCCAAGTTCCGACATGCAATCGTGATCCGATCGCGAGATGTACCTATGGCAATGACGAGGAATGGGGATGCTGATCGAGGAAGTAGATATCGTATCGGAGAAAGTTAAACGTTTTTATTAATACACAATCGCCCCGCGGAACAATTTTTCGAGAGTCGGTACAGGGGAGAGGATAATCGGAATATCCAGCTCGTATGGACGTACCCATCTACGCATACATACGACATAAGCGTGAGAAATCTAGTAACGCGAAAGATAATGAGGCGACGTTAACGAGATAACTTCTCGGAAGCTACCGAGGATGGAAATATGAAAATTAAAAGGTATAAAAGATGAAAAAAGTGGAGGGTTCCGCCTGGAATTTACACGTGGTGGCATGAGTTTTGACCAGCGACGGTCGACAGAAAAGTATAATAGAATCTCGGGTCAAGGAGATTTGACGAGAGAAAAGAGAGGGAAAAGAAAACTCACCGCGGAAAAGAAACGAGTTCGTAAAAAAACAGGTTTAAGTAGGGGACTTAAAGCCCTGGCCGTGCGAGGAGACTATAAATCCGCGCTTCGTTGAGATCGAGTCGAGATTAATCGAAGCCCGAGTCCGAGCTGACTGCACCGGACCAGATAATGTCGCTGGTCCCTACATTATATTGAATTATATCGGTGCGACGTCGGTGCATCGCGTGTATGTGAGAGAGAGAGAGAGCGCGTTCGTGTGTATAAAGGCGCTCCCCGTCTACTTTAAAGTCGCTTACCGTGAGTGGCGAGAAGAAGCTTTGTCGGTGCATCGACAACACTCGTTCCTCAGCTGGCACAACTCGATATATTCATCTTCGTTCTGTCACTGATTTTCAGAGCTGCGCGAGTGAAAAGTAACTGTTACAAAATGATAAATGGCAACTGCGCTGACCAGCGAACTCATTTTGTAGAATTAAAAGACGTAACGCTTGTATTAAATTCAGAGCAGAATATTTTATCAAGACGGTAATCAGATGATTGAATTGTAACGACGAAAAAATAAAATTTTTGGAATTTTAAATTTATTAATATAGAGATTTTATTTTATATATTTTATTTTATATGAATGTATGAAGAGCATTTCAAAGACAGATAATAAATTCGACGTTTTAGCATAAGCGTGATTTGACCGTCTAACAAATATCGCGGAGGGGTTAATTATGAGTGTCACTGATAATTCCTCCTCAGTTCTATTAATTCATCTGCATATGTTTTTCTTTTTCACATATTTTGATTACATGTTTCGTTTGTTGCAAATGTTAAAAAAGACATAGAAAAACTCTCATTTACATATTTCAATTTAATTATGCTGCAATTTAGTTGCATTTTAAAAATATATTTTCTGCATTTAAAATAAAATGAATATATTTCCGGAGTAAAACTAGGTAAAATGGAAAGAAAAACCTATTAGAAAGATGTATTTACAAATAATAAGTCTAATCTTGAGCGTTGAAGCTCGGATTTTAGGATTAAATGTTAAAAATATACATATGTCTACTGTCTCTCTCGAGATGGTAGACAAGAAATAATCAATGTCAATGCAAGCGGGACTTTGGTATGTACGCATATGAAGATGGGATGAAAAGCGGACATTCCGCCGCCGTCGCCGCCAATATTGCACGGCAGCGTATGAGCAAGTGGAGCCGCAGTAACGTTCAATCGGGCCTAATAAAGACTTTGATGTGGCATACCTGACCGCCAGGTGGTGTCGGTTGGAGATACTATACTATTAAATTGTTACGTAGAATCGGTACCCGGATACCGTAATGCCGCCGCCGTGACGCGAGGGCGAAGAGCGAGAAGTGGCAGGCATCGTCGTTTCACAAGCGCGAAATTTCGATGTGAAAATAATTAAATGCCGCGACATGCAAGCCCGTGGAATCTCATCTGGGCATCATCTGGGCGCTGCCGCTGCCGCAGCCTCTGCGTTGGATCGAGATACCCATAAAACGCAGAGAATTTTCCCTCAACCGTGCCGTGGCATCGATCGTTCTATGGGTATATGCAAGAATGCGAGCGTGCGGGTTTTTTTGTACCGTACGGACGACTGGCTCTTCGCTTCTTTCGCGAATTGCATAACCAGCGCATTTCTTCTCTCATTATCCCTCATGCGTGACGAGCTAAACTCCTGCGCTGGAATTCTGTGACGCGATGCGAACAAATAAAGATATTACATACTTAGAAACGTTATTTCCTGCTTCGACATGCATTTTTTCAGGCCTACTTTGAATGTAATTCTATTTTCTGTGGGAACTCATTTTAGATCAATAATACGGGATAGGAAACTAAAAATAAAAATTCTCCTTTTAAATTAGCTCAAGTCGTAGATATAATTATATATGTATATCAACCGATGAGTATTCTTACTAGTAATCTGTACAGGGTTAACGCATCCTAATGATCTTGCCTTTGTCTCGTCCTTCAAATAATAGTAGCAAATTGTTATGTGGTGAAAGAACAAGTGGGTGAGAAAATGGCTGGGGGAGAGGGGGGAACGTCTGCGCGTGTGTTCGGGACAGGATGTGATTTATGAAATAATCTCCCTGAAGTAGAATTTAATTGAGCGGAGGCGAGGCAAAACGAAGACCAGTGGTGTTCCTTAACCCCAGGATGGATTAACGGCGGATCTTGATCAAGCGCGGCCTCCGCAGCAATTTTGGGGCCTGCAACGGGTTGCGAATTGACCCCGAGAGGTCAAATTCCTCGGAGCTCCTAGCTTAAGCTCGCACCTGGCCTTTTCGCGGGAGACGTCAGGAGTATTTTGTGGTGGTGCCTCAGTCTTACGTTACAGACACAATTACGTTTAAAAATACTGTATAATTATTTCCATTTTTGCATGCATTTGTCACGTGATTTATATTTTTATAAAAAATTATTTCCGTCAAGTTGACTTGATTTTCAAGAAACAGTTACTCTGTTCTAAATAGTTAATTAAAAAACTATAAGTCGAATCTAAAAGCTTTGTTCGCGCTGCCACGTTTGCATCTTCTGGATATTTGTCTTTCTTTTTTTTTTTTTTGCTAACAAAATTATCTAGGCACGTTTAAAACACTTTATTACTTTCAAGAAGAGTAATGAAGGAAGTTTGTTCTTACAACCTTGCTCACTTTGTTGCTACGTGCCGCCAGTAATTCTGAACGTCCTAAATCGCGTTTTATGTGTCGCGTGAGGAGCGAGCTGTTTGAGACCGTTTTCCACGGGATGGAAACTTAGACGAGAGGTCACACCCGGGTCGTACAGCCGGTTGCGAAGCAGGAGTCGTTTCCTTGAAACTCGGACGGTGACACGAGGAAAAAATAAGGATCTCGAGCGATTCAAAGAACCCGGTTCTCTGATAGCGGCCGATAACTACGTGACCGGCATGATGACGACAGACATTTTCGGATTTCGCCATGTAACACGTCGCTCATGGTTGGGTCGTTAGACCGCGCGATACTGTGAAGATTTGTCTACATAGAAAGGGCACAAAGTAGGAGGCCGCGATGTGTGTCTCGTACAATATTATTATTCTCATCTCACGGAGATAGAGACTTCACCTTGTCGCGATCCAAAAATTATATTATGATTCTCTAGCGATATATTATACGTCCAGTATATTAGCTTCAAATAATAAACAAAAAGAAGTCACCCCTGAGTGGCAACATTGTTATTTTAAGGAAATGACGTTATACGTGAGAATGAGAGAATTAGTATTGATTAAATCCAAATTTTTAAACGAATTTTTCTCAAATATTAGAAGTGGATGATTGTAACTCTGAATCGCGTTTACATCTTTTCTGTAAAAAGTGCAATTTTCAGGGATATTTAATTCAAGCCTTATAAATCGCGGAATCCTAATTTGCTTTATATAAAATTCTGGATTATTTATTACCACGTAAATTTGTAGAAAATACAAATTATATTTTCAGTGAGCGATTATTCGTGTTTAAGAAAGAAAAAAAGATCCGGATTAAAGAATTTTATAAGAACTCAACAGATGTACATAACTGCGCAAACGGGAAAATTTACAGTGTTGTCTCACGCATAGCGTGTGGCAAGACGTCGCGGAAAAATCGTGCGTATCGCACGAAGGGCATATCTCGAGATATCATTTAGCGTGACGGGCGTCATCCTCGACACTCGTTTTAATCGAAACTTGCGGCAAGCGGACGTGTCGGATTAATTCGCGTAACGTTCATGCGCGCGGCAAAATATCGCCTCGGCTTAGAACATAGGATATGTATCCCGAGGCAAGTTTTAAATTTATAATCTGTTTACCATAAACATCTCTTAGCCATTAATAAAACATTGATGTTATCAATGTACATTTTTTATTTAATTAACCAAATATAAAGTATATTAGTGAAATAAATTTAAGAAAGAGACAATTTTATTAATAAATTACTAATAAATCTTGTTAATAAATTATTTGAATATATATTCTGATTTTTTGAGCAAAACTAAAATTAAGATAGTTCGCTTAATAATTTGTTATTGTTTTTTACATTTTATTTGGAGGAGAAGATGTTTATGAATTTATATAATTTGTTATTCTGGATTATAATTTTTCGTTGGAAAGACAATATAATTTTGTTACAGAATAAATTTGATGTGGATTTAAAAATTTTGTTTTTGCGAAATAGTGCCAAGATAAATATAATCTTAAATATAAAATAGGTAGTATTTGATGTCGCTTTTTTTTTAACTTTACGCCTTGTTGATATTTCACGCATTATCATTTGAAATACTATCAGTTGATATAGATTTCTTTTTGTTGATGTTAGTAGCTAGGTATTTGATCCTATTTTTTTATATAAAGGAAAAATTTGCGAAATAAATCATAAACTGAAATTTTTACTCGAATATTGTTAAGAGTTTAAGTACGTATGATTAAATATAAACTTGATAGAGAGATTAGAGGTAAGATTATGCTGTTCTATTTAATAGTATTTTTAATTTTTACATAATTTTTAATTATACTTTTAATTATATAGTCTTTGTATCATTCAGATCAGTATCAGGAGATTATCGAAAATTTTTTGCGCGTCTTAAATTAGTTATTTACACAGTAAAAAATTTAATGTCCCAGAAAGTCCACTCTAAATTTTGTGTTAAAATAACACAATATTTTAGTCGATATAACATTTCTAAATGTAAAAAATAACACAATGCATGAGTTATTTTAACACAAAATTTAGAGTGGACTTTCTGGGACATTAAATTTTTTACAGTGTAATACTTCAGTTTATCTCTGCGAAGGACGATTCTGCAATGTTGTATTGTATATATCTCATGATCTTAGCGATGAGATGATCGGAATTAAGATTAAGAGCGATCGTCACGTGACTTTGCGTATAGCTTCGAACGTAACCGCGATTGCGTCCGAAGTCCCAACCAGTTCCGACGTCGAAACGGATTATGGTCGGCGGTGAACACGCGATTCAACGCATGCATTACTTGCATCCTCCGCGCCGCGTATACTGCGACAAGCCGAAAGAATCTCGTAGATCTGGTCGATGATCCTATCGAGATAGCATTTCCAGCAATCGCGATGCATCTTCGGCGGTTTCGCGGAGAAAGAAGAATGCGTCGGGTACGACAAAGATGCGAGTCAGCCGCGGCGAGCGTTCGGAATAATTAAGAGAATTCTTGGCAAACCTCATTTATCACTCACTGGCCATTTCGAGTGTAGTTGTCAACAAACGTTTCCGCGTACGCTTAGCCAGGGATTTAAACCGCGGTATCATACCGTTAAGGAGGGTGCCATGGTTGCTCAAATCAATTTAATAAGAATTAGTTCTTTATGGAGGATATTCGTCTATAGGAATCTGTCGTCGATACTGATGGCAAGAATTGTTATCGATTCTTCCTTATACCAATTTTCGAACATAAAGATTATTCTTATAGGTATATCGATGACGTAGACTCACTGCAATTATACTCGAGAAAATTATTATTCTTCTCGACCTCGCGAAAATTGCGTTATGAAAAAAATGTAGATCAATCAATGCGCGTAATCTATGGTTTACGCCTTATTAATATATGTGTCATAATCGAAGATAAGTTCCACGTATTTTGTAGAAGCGTATCGAATGATTAACCATAATATCATCATCAGTCGAGTGTATCGAATAGGAGAAATCAAGCTTCCAAGGGCGAATTCTTCCGCCCTCCTTGAAGTTCTAATGATATATTCGCAACTGTAATCATTTGTTACCCCATGTATATTCATGGGCGACGAGGAAATTATCAAGATGCACTATAAATATACTATTTTTTAATTTAAAGTTGAAGTTTCATGTATTTTCTTTATCTTTAACAGAAATTATTTCTTATTTTCTATAAAAAAAGAAAACATGTTTTATTATTAACATTTCAAACCGATCACGATGTTACTTATTCTTAATACACATTTTTTTCCTTAATAATAAGAGCTCTTCCTTACTTTAATTCATAAGATATAGGTAAAAGTGCAAACGTATAAAAAGTATTTTTTCCTCTCTGTTAACGCATGTAACTTTCGATCGGCAATTGGTGCGAACATTATACCATAATAGCTTTCGATCATACAATCATACGAGTGAGATTATCGTCGAGGCGATAATTATTGCTGCGGCAAGGCGCCCATTATCGCGGCGGTATGTCGATCGCGCGTCGCGACTATTTATAACGCAAACTGAATATCGTAGGTGAGCTCGATAATCATTCGATCGAGGCCCGCAAGGTCCGCCGGGGACTGTTCCAATCGACGATCCGTGTCGACTTCCACATCGTGTGAAAACGGAAGCGCGCACGCGTCGCCTCAATGAAAAATGCAAATTGCACTTAACGACGCGGTGAGATATAATAGCGAGACGCTTGCGCAAGAAGTAAAAGTATCTCGCAATACATATGCGCACAGACTGACTGGAGAGAACCGTCACTTGGCATCTTGTCATGCAGCGTATACTCCGCCGCTAATGCATGCTCATCAAGACGTGTGAGTTTGATTACGTGTGAATGAGATTGTAGCGTGGAGATATCTCAATTCTGCCGGGAAACAATTCTTGCACTGTAACTCTTGCTATCTATAATTTATCTATTCACTGTATGTGTCTATTGATATTTATTCTACAAACGTGCACGTAATACTTTTCTTGAGATAGAATACCTAATCTTCCTGATATAATTTCAGAGAAAAGAATTTAATTATAATATCGTAATAAAATACATGTTAAATTTTTGGGACGCATTTCTTAAACTGGTCACGCTACAACTGAATAATTGCACGGAGACGAAGTTTCATTTTGTCGCCATAATGATACGACGTCGACGTAATGATTAATATATCGACTTCGACCAATTCAGGCAATTAGGGCGGGAAAGCGACCGGGATGTGTGTGCGTTCCATTAAAACCACGTTAATCCGCGTTATGCTTCTTACTTTTGCGATGTATCCGTTTACGTCACTCGGCCGGACATACAATACGCTCGACGCGGAATTGTCGTTCAAGCGCACAATTAATCGACGCAAATTGAGGATTCTCGCGGCGAGCCGAAAGAGAGAGGAGAGAGAGGACCGCGCTGTAGCGGATGATGCATTGATCCGCGACGAGGTCTCGACTTTGCTGGTTTACGCACCAGTTCTTGTGATATTCTGCGGCAATTTGTCCGCGAAAGATATTAAATGCGGAAGGTAATCATCGATAACAACAACGCGAAACGGTAATCGTAAATTCTTGTGAGCAAGTGTAAAATTAAGTAACAAGTTTTGCGAGACGCATAAATGCATAATAAACGTAATAATAAACGTGCCGTAAAGACGGCTGCATGTTCGATTTACGTAAAAGCTCGTTGCGGCAGTGGCACATTAAATACGAGCATTATTGGTGCAATCAACTGGATTGTATGGGTTTAAATTCAACTCGTACGGAATTCATTCGTGCACGAGTTTGCTCGCATCACGAGGATTCGCGCGAGAACGAAAAGGCATTCTTTATCGTGTAACCGCGACGGCGAAGACAAGTCGTTTCCCAGTGATTTTCATCGACATTCACGAACATTTATGTAACGTCTGTAATGGGGAACCGCACTTCCTGTTATATTTCGCCGCGAATAATGCGCAATCTCCAACCGGAACAAAACCACGGTTTAAAACCTTGTTTATCGTGAGGAGGATTTATCGTGAATCGCGATAACAGGTCTGACCATTTCTGTCAGAAACTAAACCGCAATTATTCATCTGTTTATAGACGCCGTCAAAACTTTGCTCGCTTACGTTTCTACAATAGAGAAAGCGAAAGCGTTACATAAATCATCGAGATACATATATTGCGTACCTATGGATTAAACTTGGTTCGCTTTGATTATTGCATTAACGTGCAACAATGCTGGATTAGAATATTAAGAATTAAATACCTATTGTGTAAATATTTTCATGTGAAAAAGCCTTTTGCACGTACGTGAGAAATATGTTAACGGCATATAATATAACAAGAGTAAAGAGTAAAGAGGAAGAAAGAAAGAAAAAGGAGTGCGCGTTGTATGTACGTATCGTTATTTTATCAGTCCTTTAAATCACTCGAAAGGTGTCAATAATGGACGCAAGAAAGTACAAGGAAGCAGGTGCCCGCGCGACAGTGTAATTCCTTGTTATACGAAGCCGTAATCAAACATCGCATCAGTGACTATAGAAAGGGGAGGACATTATTAACCAAAGGGCACTTAATATTCTGTCGGAGGATCTTTTCATCGCAAAATTTGATGGCGTCGTAAAGATCGGAAACGAGCCGGTCGCGCGAAGATATACTCGAGCTTCAGCCTTCTGCCCTACCCCCTTTTCGTCGCTCGTCTCGACGGTCGCTCTCTCGCGAATCCAATCTTCCCTCCACGCTTCAATTTGACGTCAATTAAATCGGCGGCGGCGGCGCAAGTTAAATCGCACAACGCAGACCCGTATCAATTTTCAGCGGCTAATGACAAAACGTCGTGACGACGACCACCGGCAACCGGCAACGGAAGACTCGGTGAACGAAACATGCGAGGCCGCGGCGATTTTCGTCGACGGACTTTCGATTAATCCCGGCCCTCTCCCGCCCCTCTTTTTTCTTCATCCGTCCGCCGTTCGCAGTGTCGAAGGAGAGCGCGCATTAAGGGACCCTCATGAAAAAGCGACTTTTTGTCGCGATCCACGGGCTGCCGCAATAGTTTCTATGGGCCGGTCTCTTGAAAAATGGCCGTAGATCGGTCTTCTTCCGTCCCCTCCGACGTCATCTTCCCTCTTCCTTCGTGGAAGACGATTTCGTTTCTCCGTGGTGCTCCTTCGCGTGCGATTGCTCTCCTTCTACACCGCGACAGAGCGAAATAACCGGCCGTCGAAGCGAATGGTAAAATTATGCCGCCGGCCAATCGTATTCGCTGCACTGTCCTCCCTGATGTATAAAAAGCGACCACGCTGCATATGTCGTAGAGACTAGATTGGAGCGAGGATTGGAGAGAATCGTTTCGAATAAAGGAACATGTCTCAAAGAAAAGGGCAAAATGCAACTAGGGATAACATTTGAAATCATACGGAAAAATTATTGATTTGAATCCGCGCGACTGCTACTAACAGTAAAAAAGTTGAGGAAGATGAGACAATTGTGGTTTTTCCTGTGCCATTTGTTTCCGAGTTATCTTCATCATGACTCGTCAATTTATCAATGCATTTTCATCACGCACATATGAATAACTGTTTTCTTATCAGTTTTGTTTAGAAATGAAATAGCTTTATTTCACTAATCGACCGATCGACCAAGATATTTTGCCGATGCAATAATTCTCGTAAATAAAAATGCTCTTGAATGTTAATTGCTGGGAGTAGATTAACATTAAAAAAAAGTCAAAGTATAAATTTTTATCTCTCCTAATAATCTTCGAAATATTTCAATTATTGATTATTGATGTAATTATGCTAATTTTACAAAGAAAGGTTACATGTATTAAGATATGATTAAACAAACAATACGATTATTATATAACAATAACGATTAACATTAATCATTAATAATTAGCATAAAATTTACTTACAATGGTTGTGAAGGATGTATCAATGCATAGACAATAAATATAACACGCAGTTGAAAAACTCTAATGCAGTTGCCATAAACCTTTTACGATTATTTCGAGAAATTCCGAAAAAATAATTTTATATTTATACATTAATAAAACATATGCGAGTAACGCGTTTGGAGAGGTATTCACGCGCCAATTAGTTGATAAAGTTGTTTCATAAAATTACAAATATTGCTGCGCGAATTTCACGATCAATATGAACGTATCACTTCACTTATCGCAAATTTATTTAAGTTGCTTCGTGACCGCGCCGTCAACGGCGGACTTTTATTTTGATTATATGCCACGTGAGATGTTTATACTTGTCGATTAGACTTTATCGTGGCGATACGTTCGGCTTCCATCGATTACCTTCTCCATTAAGCCTGCACGATCGTGAGCCGGCGAGTTCCTCGCGCCGACATAAACGCGCTGCGCATCGCGTCGGGGCTAGGCCCGATCCTAGACGCTGAAGTCTTAATTGGCGCGGGGATCTCAACGCTTATCGAATGACTAATTAATTAGGGTGGCCGGACAATAATTAATTGCGGAAGAAAAATCCGGCGTGATTCAACAGCACTTCCTACCTCGGCTCGTCGTGTGGTAATTATGCGGAATCCTTTATAACGGTGGAAGTTTTTAGTGTATGATAGAATGGAGCAGTTAACTTTCGACATTTTTATCAGGAATGAATGATGCTATCGCCAATCAGAGTCGAGAGATTCTCGGAGAAGAAATCTTCGGATCCACCTTTCGAATTATTATGATGAAATAAAGCGTGTTCCCGGGCAAACAACTCCAGCGACCCGCATTATTCGTTCTTGCGATCTCGTTTTCCGTGATGTGAGTGTGGAACGAACCGAATATCCTCGCTGGATCTGAGTGCGCCGCCGGCGCGGCGTCGCGTCGCGCGGGAGAGATAATCTACGTGCGATCGACGAGCCTCTCGAAAATCGAATGTATCGGAAATCATTTGCGGTCGGTCACGCGGAATAATGGATTAGGCGAGGGAGAACCGTTGCTACAAAACGTGTACAAGTGGGATCCGGGCCCGCAGGATATCGGGGAGAGAGAGAAAGAGAGACGGTCGTTGTCATCGGTTTGTCGAGTATTCCGCGGGGAACGAAAAGATGCGGATCGTCCCCTCGCTCTTTCGAAAGCACGCCTCGCGGCTTTCCATCGTTCTGCCCGCAGATCTTTCCAATCGGAGTGTTCCGTATGCCGGCAAACAAGAAAATTAAACTTTAAAGTCGATCGCCTTCGATGACAACAACGGTTGTTTGAACGGCATCATGCATAGGCAAATAATCATCTTGTATACGATTATACAGCGAACATTTAAATATATTATATAGTATATAATATAGAATATAATATAAAATGTAGAGTCAAATCGAATTTGAATATATATATATATAATGTATTGTATAATAAAATTATATATAAAATATTAATTCTCTAAAATATAAAAATGTCTTATTATTCGCGTGTATCGTATAAACAACGCGGATACTTACGTATTTAAAGAGATCTTGTTTTCTTGTTTTAAAAATTTGTTAGCAAAAATTAAGTTTTTTCGTAAATCTAGTCATCGAGGACGAGTTTTTATTTCGAACTTTCATGTTACGCATTGATGTCACTTTGAAATTTTCGGAGGGTGCAGGTGCACTCCGTAAACGCATTTCTGTGTCAAACCTAAGTCACTGTTTTTGCTCTCGACGTGACTCGGTCCTCCTCAAATATGCACTGGACCCGGGACACGCCCGTCATTTTGCGGATTTACGTGTTGCCGCCGTGTAAACGGAGCGATGGACCGTGTTTCAGGCACGAAAATAACGATTAACGCACCCGTTGACTCGGGTAAAGTGGTCCGATCGTGGATAAAAGAGTTGGTCCTGTTCAACAAATTTACACACTTGAAAAATTCAATATTTTAAATCTACGCATTCTTGTCTTGTACCTAAAAAAGCGTAATGAACATTTGTATGCGCGAGAATTCGATTTTACATTTTTACTTAATTTTGCGTTTTCATAATTCGTCTATTAATAAATCCTGTCTAATTGATCTATATACGACTACAAATATGAATTGAACGAGAAATAAAGTTGATCAATAAAGTTACTAGGTACGCAACGCTATAAAAACCAGCGTCTAATCATTTAATTTGTCTACAGTTATATTTAAAAGTTTAATTCTTTATTAAATCACTTCGATATTAAATCTTTTATGCTTTTTACTGACTTTCGTGGATAAAAAAAAGACACATTGAAGAATAGTCTTAGTTTATATTACCGGAGTCGGCGTAGTTGATCGACAACATAGGTACATTTGAAGAATGCGATATTTCAAATTTGCACATTCTCATGGTTAAAAAAGTGTAGTAAACACTTGAGAGAATTCGATTTGACATTCTTGCTTAATTTTATAATATTTTTATAATTTTTCCATTAAAAAATCTTGTCTAATTGATCTACTAATATGAATTGAACAATAAAAGTTGATCCACACAGATATACGCAAGCTATAAAACCAGTACCTAATTATTTAATTTGTCTACATTTATTTGAAAGTTCAATTTTTTATTATAAATCCCGTCGATATTAAATATCTTATGCTTTTTACTGACTTTCGCGGATAAAAAAAAGACGCGTTAAATTACATTAACCGAAGTCGGTGGTGGTTGATCGACTTCTCAGGTGGCAGGATAAGGAAGGGAGAGAGAGAGAGAAAGAGAAAGACATTCTTGCGCAAAAGACACTGCCCCAGAGCAGCGAGACGATAGCGTCGCGAAACCGGCGAGCCGAGGGCGAAGGGAGCCGACGGCTGGCGGTAAGTAAGCGCGAGTAGGAAAGAAGAGGAGAGAAGAGAGAGGAGAGCGCAGATCGGACGCGAAACGGCGGCGAAGAGAAAGAGAAAGCGCGTGCGACCACCGACCGACCGCGGACCGAGCGACGCGACGGGGCGAAGCGGCGAAGGGACGAAGGGGTGGGGCGGCGACCGCGAACGCGCGGAGGGGTCGGTCGTGCGAAATGCGACGCTGCTGCCATCTGAGCGGTGCGCCGCGAAAGGTAAGATTAGTCAGTCGCCAGCCGTTCGAGGACGACGCACGTTTCGCGCGCGCGTCCCCCCGTTTTGATTTCGCGAGTTGGGGCGCGAGATACAGGTTTATTCGCGGTAAATCGAGTGAAGTGATCGTCGATGCGAATTGACAGTTACGTGAGAAATTGATCCCGGACACTGTGCGGGCGCGCGCGCGCGTTCTTGCCTCTCCGTTCTTCCGACCGTTGAACCCGGCGAGCAACAAGTGTGTGAAACTTCTTCGAGACGGAAGAATTCGGAGCGACGAGAGGCGAGAATTTGACCCGAGTTTTCACGGATTTAAGCTGGATACGCGAACTTTCCGGTGCTACGCGAAGGCTACGTGAAGGTTTCGCGGTTTGACTCCGTCAACGGCGTGATCGACTCCGGCAATGCTCCGACTTTCTTGTTACACACAGTGTGAGATATAAATTGTAAAGCGGATCGGCATCTCTTCATCTCTAACGTCAGTGTTTGGCGGAAGCTGGAAAACGCCAAACGGAGGCTGGAGCGATCGTGAGAGGAACGTGGGTCGCGTGGTGATCGCGTGCTGACAGGTGGCGACTCGCGACGCGCGCTGCGAAGAGCCGAAAGCCAAAAGGGCGGGATACCTACGCGTACGGGGAAGCGGGGGAGAAGCCGCCTGTGTCTCTCGCCGGGTGCCCTAGTGCTGTCAAAGCGGAATACGGAGAGCGAAGGGATTTTTTTTTTTTGAGCTCCGGGCGAAGAAGATGCGTGCCGGATGCGACGCGAGGTAGCGCGGGAACGATGAAAAGGAGAACGCCGGACGGCTCGCTGGCGTCGTGCCGCGAACGAAGGGAAAGCCGCGCTCCGAGAACGCCGCGGTGAATACGCCCGGGAATTTTTGTCACCCCGGGACGCGCCGCACCGCGCGAGTCGGCGCGCGATTCCGTTGGATTCAAATATAAAGAGAATACCGATTCGCCGATTCGAGGAAGTGATATACGGAAGATATACGCGTTATTAATTTATTCGAATTGTCGCGCACAGCGAATTCTTGTGATATCGTCGACATCGGGCCACCGCCCAGTTGGATTATTTCGTTTATTACTACAGCGGTGTGTCGTCGAGTATACCGTGGGATTGTTTCTTCTTCGTTGGTCTTGTTTACGTTGTGATCACCGAGTTGGATTACGCTCGCGCGTGTGGCCCCCGCGGGCAGTGCGATAGTGAACCGTGAAAGGTTATATCGTAATTATCAAAGTGAAGGATATAGTGCCAAGGTGTTGTATGTACGGATGTGATACGTCTTTTTTTTTGTGAAACCGAAGAACAGGAGGGTGCAGGGTACACCGAGCGTGATCTTTGCTCTTCGAGAATGGAGTGAACATTCGCGGCCCAGGCTCCTCGTCGAAATATGAGGATTACGTTTTATCGTTGCGACCGTTCGTGGGCATCGATTGCGAGCAAAAATGAATCTCACCCGCGTGTTTCTGCTCCTGCTGCTCGTCGCGAGTTCGAGGTACGTTCGCGCTATGAAATCTCGCGCTAATCGCCGTCGCAAAATGAAATAAAATTGGATCCACCGTTATGGATGTATCATTGACGAACGTGGGATCGGTGTAGGAGTATCGTAATTCTAAAGCGAGCTTTTAGAGACGAAAAATGAGACGTGAACGAATTGCATTCATAGCTAGGAGAAATGATGTAGAGATGAATATTCGCTATCCGAAAAATGTTAATTATGAAATTATAACTTAATTAAATTGAATTAAGTACCACGTGAAATATATTGCAAAAACACATGTATATCTTGATCATTATTTTAAGATATGTTTTATAATCGTTATTACAAGTGTCATGTTGGAACGACGATTATTCTAACTTGTGGAAACATTTTCTTAGAAGCGAATAGTGACTTTTACAACAAAAGTGATTATCACGTGATTCAACATATGTGTAATATATGTGTATGAACTTTCTTACACAAAAGTGAAATTCTTTCGACATTTGACCTTTGACGATTTTTACCAACTCATTTACCAAAGATATTTATGTGCCATTCAATAGATTCCCGTAATTGTTGCAATCGCGCTTGTACTATCTCCTTCGAACGGTATTGCAATTACTGACCGCATCGGATTACGGTATGATTATCGGTGTTACGTTCTTGTCGCGGCCGCGGCATCGACATCGACGTGATATCGACGGAATTGTTTCGCGTTTTCAATTGTTGGATCGTTTTACCTGACATTTCTCGCGGAGACTCGATACCCGCGCATCCAATTTGTATCGTTAAGATTGATAAGAGAGATCGATTACTTGTCAAAAAGAAATTATTCGCTTCAACAACTCGAATTAATGCCTCGTGCCTCGTTAAAACTCCCCTTTCTGCGCGTTCTCTTAAAATGTGTGCTTTCGCTTTTGCAGATGCATGTGCTCGAGCGGGTACACCGGGCAAAACTGCGAGAGCGACTACATCCCCTGCGATCCGTCACCGTGTGAAAACGGAGGCTCGTGCCATCAGCTCGGCGAACATGACTACGAGTGCATCTGCCCCGAAGGTGAGTACCGGCGCAAACTTTTTTACCCCCTATCGCGCCGTGGCATCTCGCACCGCGCTACGTATAACTAACCTCCCCAATCCCGCGAAAGATGAAACTTTTTCGTATATCAACACGTACGATCTCCTCTCGCGTATCTCGTTCTTTTTCTCCTTTTTTTTCCAACCTCGCTCTCCTCCGCGTCAGAATTACCTCGTACAAGGTAACAGGAATGACAGTGGAATCTACGCGCCTCGGAGATTTCCACCGTCTCTTCAGAATATCGCGATCCTATGATCAGTTACAGTTACGTGGAAGTATACATGGTAACTCCTCGGATTTATCTTCTCCCCTCCTCTTCCGTCGCTCGCTTCCGGACGCACGTAATGAATAACTTTCGTTCTCTCCTCTGTTATCGAGTCACTCCAAATCCCGCGGTGTCCGCGAAAACCGTTTCCGAAGACTTTTCTCACGGCCAACCGGGCCAAGGTTTGTTCTCGCGAGCGCGAAGGTTCGTCGCCGTGCGACATTTTCGGGAACAAAAGTCTTTGCCGGTCTAATTGCGATGTGTTCCGATAATTTGTCGCGAGATTTGGAAAGGGTCTTTTCGGGAATGTTCTCGCGCGTTCCACTCTGTTTACCGCGAGCATGAGAGGATCCTTCGCGCCTGTCGCGCGTAGCGCAATCTTATCCCCAGGAAAGCGCCGCGCCGAGGAGGCGGAGGAGAGACCGGGAAGAGGAGGACAAAAGGGAGCTGCTCCCGCAGGGCAATGATTACTCGGTGCAACAGGTACAAACTTGGGCCCGGGGCCGGGGGTGGCCGATACGGCTATTTACGTGCGTGTGTACACGGTGGATGGTTAATGTAAAGCCTAGGGTCAGCCTAGCGTGGCCTCCTCGCTCCCTGGGTTACAATGCGTGGTCCTCTTTTTCCCAGGCGGACCACAACCATGGCGACCCCACCTTCTACGGTGGCGCGTCCGCTTCTTCGTTCCCCGTCGCCCTCTCCTTCTTCGCCCACCTTGCCGGCGCGGCGCGTCTTTTCCCGTTAAAGAAACGCGGAGCCCTATACCTTTTCGCAGGTGGCTCTTCATTATTGACTGTTACGTGCTTTCTGGTACTGTTTGATGCTACGCGTGCAACATTGTAAAATGTAATGTGTAATCTTATTTTTTCAATCGTTAGCAGTTTGAATTTTTCATTCAAATTGTATACTGATATTTTTCTTTGCGTATATCACTATTTTAATCGCATATATCTGTATTTTGCCTTTCCTAATACGCGATTTTGATTTGTTCACGCGAGTCGACGTTTTTGATTCTGCATAAAAATAACTTATTTACAATTGAAAATTAGAGCAACGAGAATCACGTCATTTAAGGACATTGCCATTATACGTATTAAAATCTCACTATATTTGCTCACTATATTTTAATCGAATCTCGTTTTATCGCGTACTCATAAGTTCTTAGATATTTTTGACGAATAAAATACGAAGAGTAGTAACAAATTAGATGTTGCAGATATATTTTACATAACTTTATTTACGTGCATTGTTGCGTATATTGAAGTATATTTTGCGATATTATATTAGGGTAAAAAGAGAGAGAGGAGAGAGAGAGAGTATGTTCCCATGTTTTCCACTTGTTTCGGTAGGCGTCTGTTTAAGAAGCCTTTATCCAAGGCCACAACCGGAAGAAACCGGCACATAACTACACGCACTGAGGCTTTTATTTCGATCATCCTCTTCCCGGTCTTCTTCTCGGTCGTTTCACCTCGAACGAGACTGAAGACCGGGGCCGGCCGTCATTATCGTCTTCTTCACTCAGGGCGACGCCTTCCGCACGCTCCTGTAAAACGCATTGCTCCGCGTTCTTCCTCATCCTGCTCCGTGACACTCCAATAAGTCGCGAGGATCGAAACTCGAAGAAGGCGTGCCCCGGGCAAGTGTCGGCGATCATTAACGCGGGAAAACTTGCGGTGCTCGGGGATCATACGGATCATCCCTGGTCGTCGTCAGGATGAGACCATAACTATTCTGGATTTTCTCGCCTGCTGCGAGAAATCGCTAAGCTTCCTCACTTGAAGAATCTCTTTTCAGTTTCGTTCCGGTATATTACCGTCGAAAGATTTTACTTTCTTCATTTTCTTCGCATCCCCTCCAACATGTCGATTCTTGTCCTAACTATCAATCAGTCACACACGGCATATCTAGTAGATATTCTTCGATAATCGCAGTATTAATATTAATATTATTGATATGGGTGGCTAGGGCTTCTAATATTTGCATTGCTGTTATATTTCCAGTTATATAAAAAATATAAGATTTATAATCAATTATTTTTTATTTCTCAGGCATGCAGTGTATTATTTAGATATTAGAAAAATGTATTGCTTGATATATTATGCAATTTCATCGATTCTCTTTCCAGGATGAGGAATACTTATTCAGATTGGTTCTTTAAATTGTATCTTTCAATAAATTTTTCCTAAACATTGTGTAGGTGCACTTATTCTCGTGACTTTTACTTTTACGCGAAATAGTATTGCTAGGATAAATGCTCCAGCGCGTTCGAAATGATTTGCTCGCATCGTTAGTTGTAATGGTTCAATTTGCAGCAGCATGCTTACGCGCGCTTTCTGTCATATTACTCATATTTTCTCTCTGGTTTGGCGGTCTCTTTCTCTCTCCATTCATTGTCGATTTCTTCGCAGCTAACGCATCGGCTCTCGGCTCGCTCTAGTTATGCGTTTTTGCTCGCTTTTAGTGCGAAAAAGAGCTCTTCACAGGGTTGAGGGTTCGTATAACTATTCTCGGCAGGATTCTCGGTACAAGTTCGAGTCGATTTGGTTGCTTAGGTAGTCATAATGGTTCAATTTGCAGCAACCCGCTCTCCTAACTCTTATCCTCGCCTGGCTTTTCTTCGTGCTGAGCACGAGCCATCTATGCCGCCCTCTTCTCTTGTTCCTTTTCGCTCTAACTTGGTTATTCTACTCCAGCCCTTTCTATCTAATTACGCGACCAGCGTCTCCTTCCTAAGGACGGTCCTGCCTAGCAAAGGATTTCCCTAGTCGAGCGATTCGATCACGCCTCTTCCATTCCATTCCGCTAATTAGAAACTGCTCTATCGAGCGCCGGTTAAACGATTAACCGCGCGCCCGTAGATTAATCAGTCGAAAGAGGAGGGAAAGACGATCCGAGTGAAGAAAGGGAGATAGGAGAGTGGGCGAGGAATAGAAAAGGAGAGAGATGACATGACTCTCTCGATCTGCTTGCAACACTGCAACGCTCGCTTTTCTACAGCCGGACCGAACTATCTCGCCGGTCTGCCGTTTTCCTCTGTTCTTTCTCGTTCTGATTCGATCATTGCACACATAATGCACACACATACACGTAACCACATACGATGATACGGAGCGAACGAGTCAAAATGGGAGAAAGAGAGCGAAGAAGTCTTGTCGATTGATCGACCGCGACGATTGTACTGGCTCGGTGAAGTTCTTGCGGAAGAATTAAATCGTCGGTTTTATCCTCGCCGCGACGACCGGCAAGAAACTCGAATTTATTGTTGAAGTTGTACTTTGTCGGCACCGCTAGAGAATTGAATAGTCTCGTGAGAGACGATGCGTGCTTCCGTCAATGCTCTCACACCGATTAATTTGTTGATCCATTTCTTGTCGTCTGCCGTAGGGACTGTTTCCGAATATTATTTTCTACATTTTACATTCACTGTGCGATGTTTTTAGTTTATTATCCGTTTTATTAGTAATGACTTGCAAATTATTAATATGGTATTAACACTAGTTTTTCTGTTGAGAAACGATCATTTGTGGCGAGATGTCTAATGCAAAATCTAATTATTTTATTATAGCAGATTAATTTTCCGTGAAAGAAATCAGAAATTTGATATCGTTAAAATAATTATGTATTAGGTATAACAAGCACAAACCCTTAAATTGTTAAAATTCTATTTTTATCAATTTACTACGATATAATATCTTTTGTCATAATTGTAAAATAATTCTATGAGGATAAAAAAATATCTAATAAACTTGGGTTGATGATTTTGATATCAAAAGTCTACTCAAGTTCAGATCCTTAAAAAATATATCTTATATACATACGAGCTTTTCTAATCAATCAAAAGAGAGTATTTCATTTTTATCAACTGGCTACCATCTCGTTTCTCGTAGTAATTGTAACAGAGCTATTATTAATACAGGCTGCGTTAATTGAAATCAAGCAAGTTTTCCCTGCGTCCGATTGAATCGCTCCAATCCATTTTACCTTGATCGATGTCGAAGATTGAGAATCGATCGGGTATATTTACACTTTTGTCTTGCTTCACGTAATTTTTGTAACTTAATAGTTCGCGCATTTATAAACATATCAACATAGAAAATGCGATAAATCAGGATTATAATCATCATGTATCTACTGCATGTTTGCATGGTTTTCGCAAATATCTTCATACATGGTATTTATATAGAATTTTCTTGTATTGGTTGCGACATATACGCATATGTGTGTGTGAAAAAATGTATTCTACGGCAAAAAATCATTTATTTTATTTTTTGCAAAAAAAGTAAAGTTGTCATTGGTCATTGCTTATCGTCTACATAGACTATACGTAAGATAGTTTACATAGTCTGCATGTAAACGTAGAATATTGTATGCGTGGATGGACAACACATTGGAATGCATTGAGGAAGAGCGAGGTGGATAGTTATATCCGTTCTCGGGCTGATTTATGCTATTGCGCGGGCATAAAGTGCGTAGCACGACGATCGGAGGATCGACGAAGAGCCGGAGAAGATAGAATTTGCGAAATAAAATGTGCATTTGTTTCGCAATTTCTGTTTTCTCCTTTCTATGGCGAATTGTTACGTATGGATTTGTACGGATAAAAAATATGTCGAAGAGAAAATAGAAAGAAAAATAGAAGAAGAATCAAGATCAAGGGAAGATATTTGTTTCGATTTTATTTTATAATTATATGTGCATTTAAAGATCCCAAGATCTCTTTAAACATATTTTAATATGATCATTTGTTATACATGTTTATACATGTAAATATTGTAGATAATATATTTTACAAGTACATCACTTTTGGAATAAATTTTTTAAGGTCAATTTTACAAATAGAAAATATTTAATAAATTTTATTATCAGAAATGTTGAAATTCTAAGTAACTTTCTTGTTTCGTGGAAAAATTGTAATAAATCGCATTATACTGATTCTTTTATTTTAATCACATCTTAATTATTTTACTTTTTGATCTTTAAAATAGTATTAATATTTGCAATTAAAAGTGTCGGAATGCATATGATGTTTGCCAATCGAATTCTCCGTAACGTTCGCCAATAATTTCTAACATTTTCTTGCCCATTTAACCGGAACGTAGGGTATGCATTGTGTACACGTACATACATCACAATCTCTCTTTCTTATATACTCGCCGAATACGAAAGCGGTACTTCGCCTAACCTACGGTACCCGGAAACGAGCGAATAATTGACCGGAGTTTTCCGTCACGCGTCGCGATCGATCTGCTGATAATTATTACATCGATGCGCGATAACTCGCGCCTCGTTCCCACGTGTCGTCTTGCATCTTACCATTCGCGCAACGGTACACGAATTTTAACGCCGAGGTATGCGTACCTCTCTCGCCACCCACACCTAGTGTAGCATCGCTATCGTTCGTAGAAACATTTAGAAGCGATTGAATCCACACAGCCGCGCGACTCGTGACGCGGAAAGAAGAAGAGAGAAAGAGAAGGAATATTATTGACTTCTCGGTTACATCGTTCTCTATTAGTCGAGTGGAACTCAACACTTAATTAAATCTCTTTAATTCTCCTCGTAGACTAGGCTATTCAGAGCGACCGCGTTTCTCTCGACACGTCTTGCCGCTTTGTGAGTGTTATTAATACCTTCTTCGTTGTGTCTTCTTGAATATATTCCTCCGCGTTCTCTTCTAAAATCCGCCACAAAAACCGTTCTCTCTCTGCGCGATGTTGCATAATTAATAACCGCGAACAATCGAGTAATAACAAAGCGGGCGCGTACCACGACATCTAACAAGTGTCCTCACGATGTATGTCTCGTATGCCTTCGTTCTCTCGCGCATTGTCCGGTCTGGATCTATTTCATTGTGCAGTCCAACGTGTCGTCACTACATTCTCTAGCTTGTTCTTCCGGATCTTCAACTTGACTCTGTAAGTGACTCAGATACGTAGGAGTTCGCGCGCAAATAGCTGGTAAGGTGGCGCAAAGTGGCAGCAAGTGATATCGTTGTTGGCTTTTTCCATCATAGACGAACAGTAGAGAATCGCTTTGCAAAATCTTTTCTATTACTTTTTATTCCTTTTCCATTTCTTTTTTATTTCTTTTTTTATTTCTTTTTACGACAAAGATTATCGCTCTAATTAATTACATAATTTTATATAAAAAGTTTTATTCGGCGAGAAAAGCGAGAAATGTAGCAAATTATTTCCTCAGCTTACTTTCTGTTATTATATGGATTAAAAGAAGGTTATCATAAATCTTGACAACTTATATTAACTATCTTGGTCCCGATATTTGCATTATTTGATGAAATTAATTGAAAGTTAAATAAGTATATTAACCCATCAAATTTTAAAATTATTTTTTGTGTGAATTTGCTCGAAACTCATAAATATTTAAATTATATTGAATTGCAACGTTTTTTAATAAATTAATATATTTGGTTGTATATAGGATGCTTGGATAGGTCAAATAATTACTTGTTTTTACGCATTTTTTCAACTTGAATTCCGATTTGGTTATCTTAAAAATTATTAGCGCTGCCTCTCGCTCGTTTCAACCTCCGCTGATGTCGAAACAAATCAGTCGTCCAAACATGAAAAAAGAGACAGAAGCTTCCGAGAGACGTGGAGACACCGATCTCGGACTGGATGTGCTCGGCTCACAATTCCTCGCGACAGTGACAGATACCGGTCGTTGTTGTCCATGGCTGCTTGTAGCTACAGGGATATAAGTATACCGCTAGCGTTTCATTCTCATAAGCTCTGGGAAGGGTTGGAAGGGGATACGATAAATGAGTCCGAGCCACTCTAGACGAGACGTGACCCGAGCTGGAGCTCTTGTCTCTATCTGGCCCTCCGAATTTAAAATCGTAAAACTTGCGATGTGAGAGAATGCAGCATTCACTTACTACATGTGATAATCGTAGTAAAGTAACGATTTTATTTAATACTCGTACTACCCGTAAGTGCTTTCTTGTTGAGATAAAGACCAATCTATTTGCATAAGAGTTAGAAATCTCGAAGAACACGTGTTACATCAGTTCGTACGTTTTATATCTTCCATATACGAAACTATTGCGAATCGTTGGTTGCACAGAAATTACCGCGCGAAAATTTATACGCTATATTATATTGCATGCATATGAAATATGAACAGACGTAACAAGCTAGCAAAATATATTATCAGTCTGGCATTCGGCGTAGTAACGTACGAGTTTCGTGGACATTGTTACGTTCCCACGATTCGATCAAATCGCACAGATGCGTCCCGTGGAACCCCTTTCGATTTTGTTTTTCGCTCATTGAGGTCTCGATATGTCGCGAGACACGTCACGAATCTCCGGGGAATTGGCCCGAAATCAGGGCGAATAATGTATTACGTCCCTTCATGAAATATAAACTTCATTAATATGAAATACAATAACGTATTCGTGTCAGATGTAAAATGTAGCATCGAATATTAAATATTAGATGTAAATGAAATTAATACTTCATTGAATAATCATTATTATAATACACACTGGCAACAGCGATGTGTGTAACTGTATATAATGTCTAATGTCTATACCGTTTTTGTATCCATATTATTTGATATGACAAGAATATGTGCGCTGTAATTTTGCTTTTTTTTAAACTAGAATGAAAAATAGTCTTACAATTAGCTTAGAGTCCTGACAAAGGTAAACGTCTTTTTGTATGAAATTACGCGTTTAATATCATAGATAGGAAAATAGTTTAGGAAAAATATGAATTTAATTTTAGTTCAAAATCACGTTGAGAAGTAATATTAAACTTCCACGTAATCATAAAGTAGAATAGTCCATTGAACTTGATATGGTGCGAGATGAATCTCTGCGAGATATCTTCCTCGTGGGCACCTTTTATTTATCCAGATGATAGGGAGAGGCTGTGGTCCCTTTTGTCTGCGTCTCCGGTGGAACGATAAATCCACACCCACGCGGTGTAAACTGAGCTGGATGCTGCCACTGGAAGCAGCCGGAATCGGGCGCGGCTCGCCACTGCGTGCTGAATATAAATCTGAATTAATTTAAAAGATCTACTGAATCGCAATATTGATATATCGTCATATTTACCAAATTTTATATTGCAGCATCTCGCTGAAAGCTGAAAGTTTGATATTTGCCATCTTCTGTTCTAAATCGTTTAAATAACACATTTTCGAAATTTAATCGCAAAATATAATAAAAAATTGTAATATTTTTTTTTACTTTTTATCCAATTTAAGAGTTATTTCTAGTGATAATCTATTTTTCTATTAAAATCTCTATTTTCCAAGACATTTACGAATTAAATTATATTTCTATTTATAGGGCATGTTCGACTAATTAAATTCTATTCTCCCTATCTTTTTAATTTACATGTTAGCCGAATTGAATTTATTCTCGAATTTACTGGGGCTCAATTGACAAAGACAGATGCGCGGTGTTCTCGCTCGAAAACAATAGGGTCTCGGTCGATGATGCGACAGAGACGTGGCAGGGAGACGATCTCCATAGAAAGGGGACCACACCCCGTAGAAAGCGACCATGTTTGCATTTGCTCTTGCGGCGCGATGAAAGTAGGGCCCCGACGCGAACCCCAGCGAGCCCCCTCGAGACCGCACCGCGAAGAATCATCGAGTTGCTCGTAAAGCCGCCGCGCGCCAATACCTTGTTCCTTCCCTCTTGTCCTTCTTCGTCTCTCCTTTTTCTTCTCTTCCGTCCGTTCTTTTTCCATTGGTTCTTATATTCCCTTCTCTATACTCGATACCATCTACGAACTCTCGCGGCAACCCTTTCTCGTACTCTTCATATTTTACCATTACCATATCAGGTTCTTCTCGATTCTCCTCTCCTTACCGCACTCTATTCGGTCTCTTATTAAATATATCTGCCTTACGCGAACGCGCGTGCACGCACATTTGATCATCACGCGGATTGATCGGATCATACCTGTGAGGCCGCGAGCCTATCTTGACGACTTCGTACGATTGCTTTCGTAATAGTTTTATTTTTTATGAGCCTATCAATTGTGCTACTACGCGCTTCTGAAGCGCGGATCTCCCGAGAATTCACTTTCTTCGTTTTGTGAAATAATATAATTTGTTTGGTACTCGCATCTGTCATATTATTTGCAAAATAATTCTTTCTGAGAACAGGTATGGCATAGAATTGAGAGAAATAAATTCTATGAATGCTTTCTAATAGACTTGAAGCTCGTTGATGTGATAAACTTAGGAGGAACCAGTTTCGCGAGTGAACGCAACCATTCTTTAATTAGATCCGATGCGATACGATTCAGGATCGTAAATGTTGAAACGAGTCAAGATCTCTTCGGGTCGATTCACATTCGTGAAACAAGTTTCTATATAGCTGAATTTCTTCCGCTTTCTGAATATACAAAGAGACGTCATTTGTCTTTCTGATTTCATCTCGACAGCTTTTTACTTCCTTACAAATATCTTCATTACTGTTTCTGAGAGCAAAGATTGAAATCAGTATAATTTCGGGAAAGGGAGAGAGAGATCAACTTCCCGTATACAGCAAGAAAACACTTTATGTCAAATGTCACGTTTTACTTATCACAAATAAGAGCGCAAGACTTATTACCATATATTTAAATATCAATATAAACTCATTGTCAGTGAAATTACAAAATGTATCTGTATCTATTTTTACTTGAAAGGAATCAACTAAAAGCATATCGTAAAAAATTATTCTAATATAATATTGTAGTTGTAATATTAGGTAATAAACATATAAATATAAAGAAAGAATATTAATTCTAAGAAAAAATAATTACAAAGTCACTTATATGATCACGTAATAATTGTCAGAAAATCTGTGGTTTTATAATATTTTATTGTTTCTTTCATTAATTCAACACATTGTATTATTTTATCGTATTTTATTGATCCATTATCGTTGATTAAGCCGATCTAATGGTGCAATTATTTCGAAAACTTGTTATAGATTTTTAAATCGTTTGAATTGGCTTTCAAGATATAATTTGATTCACAGATGTGATAGTCATAGTCATAACAATAAGAATAAATATTCATTTAGCCATTTGCAAGCATACATAGATCGTATTTACAAGATCCAATTAGAAACTTAGACTGTAAATACGCGCTTAATGTTAAGAGTACCGTTTGAAAGCTCGGTCAAAGACATATCGCATATTTCAGTACAACTCGAATATTTCCATATATTTTCATGAGCACTAACTGACCGGCTTCTGCAATCTTATGAGTCGTATTTCTATCGCAATGGGATTGTATTATTTTCATTTTTCTACTTTTCAATGACGTATATGTATTGTGAGATGAACTTTCAAATTTAGTTTTTATATTTTTTGTATTTTGATTAATTTTTAATCATTATATTCTTGTACATTCTTATTTAATTTTACATTTCTTGTACATTCTTATTTAATATTTAACGTTTTGTTAAACACACTTTTAACATTCTCAAAATCTTTAAAATTATAATATGAAGATAATTCACTATCTTTATCATTTTTATATTTTGTTAATATATCTTTTATGAGAAATTTTTATACATTATTTTATGCAAAAGAATATAGTTTTTAAGATAAGATAATATCTGCAATACAATAACTTTCAATTAAAGTGATAATAGAGTAATGCTATTTTTTTTATATAGAAAATTTTTGTTACGTTATTATATAATACAATTGTAAAAAATTGCACGGATAGCAGTGTTTCACACACGGTAGTTTTTCGATCGTCCTTGTATTCTCACCGAGCTTCCCTTGCATGAAAACCGCAAACCGCGCATCGATACGACAGTCCACACGTTTGCGCGCGTGATGTGTGTGTTTACCAGGGAATATGCGCACAGGACCACGCGATGGTATGCACGCGTCGGACGCATGGGGAAAGGGTTCACCGTACTCACGTGGCGATGCGCAGAGGCACAGGGGGACGCGTTGTTTCTCCGGGAGGTCATCCCGGTGGAAGTCGATTGACCTCTGACTTCGGCGCCTCCGTGTTCCCATAAACGTGATCACGGAATTACTTTATGCCCTGCCACGAGCTGTGTACACCCCGAACAAAATTTTCGGCTGCATCATCGGGACACGCATGGCGGAAACTACATCATCGAAAATGCGAGCAAATTCAATGGAAACTTTCGTCTACCGCCATCAAAAACCGCAATTTCGGGATATTTAGCTAAACAAAACGATAAAATCTATAATATTATTAACAAGCTGATATCTAAAGTTATAATTGCGTGTAATATTCTTATACTCAAGTAATTTTTAATTTATTAAAGCATATTGTCGAAACAATTATTTTCATTTATCAGTAGAAACTGAATCTCAATTATCTAAATGTCTTTTAATTCATTGGTACAACTATCGCTGTTTTCAATCATTCGAATAAAATTCAACCGACATATTAGTCGAGACTGACGCGTGACTACCCCGTGCGAGACCTCGACTACGACAGTACGGTAGTGCTCCAATGAGAAGATATCGTTTAAGGTGATATGACGGAAGGTAGATTACGGGAAAGAGAGGGACGGCAAGAGGGAGGGGGGGGGATTCAGGAACGGATACAGGTAAAGAAGAGGACACCGGTACACCTGCGGTCATAAACTTGTCGAAGTGGCATGGCATAGCGTAATGGCAGGAGAGCGTTGCCTTGCCTTTCGCGCGTTGCCCTTGATTGCGACGATAAAACCTTCCCCTTTCCACCGCTTCGCCTCGCCGCCGGTTGCCCCCGTCTTTCCCGTGTCCCGTGTCCATCCCCCTTCTCTCACACCCCTTCCGATACTCTCTTACGGCTCTCTCGCGGACACCACGGTGCGCAGCGCGATTTTACGCACGCACACACGCACGCGTGCACGACAAGCGGCGCGGTGCAGCGCGCATTCTATCGCGCGCCGGGGCTCGTAAACTCAAGCCCGGCCGGAATTCTTCGTGGAAGCGATAACCGAAGCGTATAAATTTAAGATCGCTTTGTTCGCGAGTCCACCGTTGATCGACTAACAGTAAAGAAGGCCCGACACAGCCTTCGATTAACTAACTCTGCCCGGCGATTCTCCGTTCCTGACGCCGGATCAAAGCCCTCGCCGGAACATGGTAAAAGCCATCTCTGTCGAGATCGATGACAAATTGGATGAAATAAAACTTGAAATGTCATAATTATATGAAAAGTTCTATGTCTGTTATTTGTTTGTTATAATATAAGCGTAATAATTGATAGTAAGACAAATATTTTTACGGACTGCAAATTGAATCTATCAAAATTGTGACATTTTCAATTCCTATCGTTTAATATGAATGAAGGGATCTCTCGTCTGTCGACATAGTAGTAACGCCAACGTAACGATAGAAACGATTATGATAATCGCGATTGTTAAGCCGGTGCGCTTAAGCAATGTTGAATTATCCGATGATTGCATTCTCTTTGTGCACTTTAATTGCACTTTGCGATACAAATAGAAATGCAAACGCAGCGAATAAACTCTATTTTTTTACGTACAATCTATACGTACTTTTATAACCCTTCGATCGAGAGAATTCGACCGAAAGACTCGCCAGACATTACGGAATATTTACGAGAGACTTTAGCCACCGATATTGCCCTTAATTAGCGGATGCTTCTCCCATTTCGAAGAAAGATCGTGGAGAGATCGCCGCGGAAATGATCATGCCGCTTCATCGCGGCCTTCCGACCGTATTAATCATAAAAAGGTCATAAAGCTTGTGGCAAAATGGAAGAGCGCTTTTCTGCATCCGGCCGGATCTCCGTATTCGTTGCTCAGCGAAAACGGTAGAACGTAAGAAAGATGTCGGAATGACGGAACGCGTAAAGTACCACTTCAGAAAAACGAATATAAGAACGAGCAGAAAGAAAGATGGAGTCAACTATATTTGGGAAGGGCAAAATAGCGATTTCATTACTACCGTCGTATGTATCACATTTAATTTATATATATAGTCGAATTTAAAATGTGAATAAATTAAACATCTTTAGGGAAAATTTTGAGAAAAATTGACCGTAGAATTACTCTGTTGTGAAAATTTAGATCTGATAGAATTTAAATCTTTTTCTGTAAATGATTCTAAAAAATTACGATTATTTACAGAAGAAGATATAAAATTCTATGTCAGTAGCTAAAATATTCTAAAATAATTATCTCCCAGAACTGATGTCGGGAAAAAGTTGACCGATTTATACTATTTTCATTAATTTTTCTTCGTTTCCCTTCCTTTTTATTCTCATTGTTTCTTATTTGATTTCTCGTCTTCCTTTTCCATATATTCTTATATTTATGGCGAAATCGTTCAGAGTGCCATTAAAACGGCATATCGTGCGCAGAGCAATCTGACTCCTCTCCCATCGCGAGATCACTCTCGAAAGAAGATTACTCATGACTTCCTCTTTCCCTGGGCGGGCGCACTTTGCGTTCGTCTTTCCTTTCGTGTCTATCGGCCTCGTCATCGCGGAATGCAATTATTATTCTCTCTTACGACAACGGCGTCATTTCGCGGAGTGGAGCACCTAAGAACGTGGAATCCCGCGGGGCAAAAATTTACAGAGCGAAAATACCGGCGCGTAAATTGACTTAACGGCCGAATCTTCTAGTCGGTTACTGCACCACTCACATTTATAAAAACGAATAATATAATTAACGGTTAATATAATTTTTCAAGTAAAAGTAGAGTATTCTTTGTTACGAACTTTGTTGCTTTTTTATACAAACCTATTTATATTGAGCTTCTGTAAGATATTATATTGCAACGATTATAATTCAACAATTTATCCACAGTACATTTTTTTATTTCAATTTGTAATTATTGATAATAGAGATGTAATGCTATATACGATATATATATGTAACATTTTTTTACTAGCTCATGTTTTATAAAATCGATGCTTCGGGTAATTGCCAATGACGCTAAATTCGAGTTTAGATATAATCATAACGGTAGATTAAGTTTCTTTCTACTCTTCCGTGGTACGAAATGAGATTCCGCTTGCAGCTGGAATCAACACTTGACTGCTTCTATTCTACATACTATCGCCGGCGAGTACGTACTTACGAAACATGGTCCACCGTAATGCCGCGTCTCTTTTTCGCGTAATTTCATTATTTTGCGATGCACAAGATAGGGGTCGTTAGCTAAACCGGTTAGAAGTATGAGCGAGTAAGCGCGATGTACGTACCAGCAAGGGAAAAAGAGGAACCCGATCCTTCGGCATATGCACTGTATAGAGAGGATGAAGAAGGAAGTCGCAAAGATTACAGGAGAACATGTGCACGAGCGCATCTCGAACGATCCAGCATTTCGATATCGTCCTCTGAACGTGACCGCGCGTTGCGATTCCTCTTCACCTAACATACGTCCGTGACGTAGTTCCTGCTCCGGAAGAAACCACCGATAGCCGATAATTAAAGGAGATCGATATTGTTACAGCATCCACTTTGTAAACACGAAATTAAGGTTTGCGTACGTTTACATTTTTAAATAGAATAACGATGCAAATCACGCGCGAATAAATACATTACATTGTCAAAAATAGCATCTGTGAATTATGATCGCTTTGGCATAATATAGAACTTTAGAGCTCGATCGTTTCTCTTAGAATTATAATAAGATAGTTGTAGGTCTTGAATCTTTCACGAATTCTCTTATTTCTTAAAATAAGTAATTTGTCTAACTACACTGGTTTCTCCTAATAACTCATAAAGCAAATACCATTTATTCGCCACTCAATGCTTAGGAAATAACAATTATAGCAATAGCTGGTTGCTAAAGGTCTCGAATTTTACATACAGCTATAAACAATAACAGTTTCATATCGTACGTCACATCTGCCGAGTGGTTTCCGACGATAAAGGCGAGATATGATGGATGATTCGGCATTGCTTGGGCGCTTCTCCGATGCTCTTCCGCGTTACAGGCTTCCCTCGAAAGAGAAATCTCGCATAATATCCCACGACGTTATCACGCAGCCTCGGAAACCGGGAGAATTTCCTGGGAATTTGCAAAATTGCCGGCAGGCAACAGAATCAAACGTCAGCGATTAATCGCTGCATAAAGATACTGCAAATAGGCATCAACTCAAACTCCGCGAGTAATTTCAAAACATATACGGCAATACATTCGTATGAGCATGCACGAGAAAGTAAACACCATTTGACTTCAAGTTAACTAATTTCTGCGCTAGAGTCATTAAATTAGAACATTTAAAAGTTTCTAACAAAATCGCTTTAACGTGAAAATTTACGAAAGCAACTAAAAATAATCTTCATTAAGATGTCGGTAAACCAGTCCCATGACAAACTCTCTAGCAGACGCCTTACGGATTTTTGTATCCCAGATCATGCGACTAATGTCCTGATATACGATAATCACACTTCGATGCACATCCATCGCGACACTCTATCGCACATGAATCGGCCACGCTTGCCGAAGCGTGGTCAAATCGCTTCTATCCCGCAGCTTCCTCCTAATTATCATTCGCGTATAAACGGCGTGATATTCTCTGCAGGTGTCTGCAACGGTTAAGCAACGGTCTTCCATCTGGACAATCATGAACAATTTATCGCGCGCTCGTGTACGTTTGACGCGATTAAATAGAAGTCGCGCGCGCGCGCCTTGCACTCGCGAGAAATGTTGATCGTCGTCGACCTGTTCTGTTGAACAAGTTAGATTAGATTGTGGTGATCGGCGATTTCCTATTGCACTCAGAAGTCACCGAGTCCGATCGACCGTGACCATCGATCGATCAGACTCGATCATTCTTGTTAGAAATAATCGCGAGGACTCAAACTACGCGAGAGAGAGGTAGCGTGTAATCATTAATTAATACTGAACCTGGGATAACTTTGGTTATACAGGCGAGCATGCAGTTTGTGTGAGAAGACGATTCTCACAATCAGCGAGCACAAACTCGATGCATGAGAAGTATTCGACACGGTCGCTAATTGGCGGAGTATGAAAAATGTTATGACGGTAATAACAGAAAAAATTCAGGCCTAGAACAATTGCGCTTCACTGCGAATAGACGATACGGTTTCTCCAACTTCGCGCAACTTCGTGTTTCTGGCGGATTGTTCCCAGAATAATGATTAACGGGAAGCTTTCATTACGGTACATGAAAATTTCATCTCGCAAAAATTAAGATCATGTGGGACCCGGCCGTAATTAATTCCTTAATTAACTTCTTTTTTTGTTTAAAATATAACATTCATTCCCTTGATTCTTAATTATTTAATGACGAAATAGAAAGGTAATTTTTATCTTTTTCGTTTCTCGTAATGCTTTCTTTATTAATGTATAATTTTTATTCCGAAGATAATGTAAAGATCTTTGAGCAAGCATATTAATGATACTTGGATTAATTTTTTGCCCTAAGCTTGTTTTCTTTCAATTTATGCAGTAGCAAGATGTGATTATTAAACGTGCTATTAAAGAAAAGTGAGTTAACGAAGATTAATGTTTAATGATAGTTTTCCTTATACGACTAGTTGTGTAGATTGATTATCGTAGTAATTGAGAGATTCTGTGAGACGAGCAATAAAAATGTATACAATGTTTTTGCGGAGAAAATATCGATAGAGACCCATCGGCATATCTCATTCATTATAAAAGATCATAATTACTCGCCGTCACGATTCGACTAATTAACGAAGCCTCTGTCAAAGGGATGCGCATTAACGAATAATTGGCCAGCAATTACGCGTGCTCGCGAACGCGTTATTTCACACGCTCGCGTTATAATCAATATCACATCCTAGATTAATAGCAGATTTATTCTTTACATTGAGGCGCAATTTAATTCTCTCTCGTTACGTAGGTACTAATTATGGTACAGCGCGCAGCGGTGAGAATCTAGACTAGAAAAGATAGAAAAATCACCTATACATGGTTATCGGTTTCTCTTTAATCGACCGTTTTTTCTCACATTTCTCATCTCTTACGTTGAGATTTTGTTAATGTAAGAGGCGACACTTGAACGGTTACTTCTGGCTATTGTGAATCTAGGAAAAACGCGCTCTTGCGATACAAATAGCACAGTTAAACCGCGAATTCTCGGTCGAACACTTCATTGCTCTGACTCAGCTCGCGTCGATTTAGCGCGGCTTTTCGTCATCGTCCATTTGCCTTGGTACTGTTAACCCGACGTTATTAAGGTGGGATTGATGACAAACCCTAGGTACTATAAACGTAATGTTATTTTCACAACTACTTTGTGTCTGTCATTGTAATGAAAAGAAGTTTTAAAATGATTTTGAATCACACTATAATATTATTGGTATAATTTGAGTCTAAGGATGAATTTAATTGAAATATTTTAAACTTTTATATTATTATGACTTCAGTTCTTAGATCAGCTGGAGTTTAATAAAATTTATCTTAGTGCTACATATATTTTTATCTTAATAATGCCGGATTAAAACACATTTGTCCTCGTCCATATTTAGACACTGACCCTCCTTCCCCGTGACCCGCGATCCTAATAGTGATTATGGCTGAAATGTATCCTCACGAGTACCACGGGTGCATTGCATAACGGCGTGCAACACGTCGTGTTCGATTTTATAAGCTATATAGCGCTCCTTATTAGAAGAAGAGCTTCTGGGCAGAGGCGAGGGGGTGGACGAGCAACGAGGGTGTATGAAACGAGATAAAATAAAAACGCGAGGAGTCTCACCGCGCGATCTAATTGGAACACGATTCTGACCCTGAAACCCAAGATAGGGAAATATTCCAGCTTCGAGACCCTGCTTCTCTGCTCTCCTCTGCGCTGCCCCTTCTAAGAAAAGCCAGCAAAAATAAAGGGAAGAGTTGGCACATGTGTGAACTCGCTGGTTTGAGACAACGTTGCAACGTAAAATCATGCTCTCGGGTTTTTATTCGTTAAGTGTGTATTCTATCCAATAATTGCATATATATCTACCATTGTTTAACAAGTTTTATTCCAACTTAGAATGTATAAAGTTTAAGCTTTATTGCATTTATAATTCACAACTCTTAACCGTGACATTAAATTCCCGCAAAATCTTTTCGTAAATCATTTCAAGTGTAAATAGCAGAATGGATATTCTTCATATACACATGCTGTATTGTCAGATTATTAAAGGAAGACAATTTACGTACGCACACAGTGTATTGTTGTGATTTTCGCACGACTTGAACTTTGTTAACTGACTTGAACCTTGTTAGGGCTCCCGCGTACGGCCGTTCCACGCGCGAAATATTCTTCGAAGGTCCGCATGCATCCAACCGATGCTGAAACATTGCCCGTCCTCGTAATTGACGCGTTACCTCGCGTAGGTGTCCTTCGTCGTTGTTCTTTTCCACCTTCTTTGCCTCGCTTCTTCCCTCGCATCGATTTTATCCGCATCATGTGATCTTCGTTTCTTCTACCTCCGCTCGCTTCTGATTCTTTCGAAAGGCCACCTTGCGAATCCGTGCATATATCATGTGACTGATAACTTACCGCAGATCCGAATCTCTGCGATACACGGACGAACCTCTTTGATACATACAGTCGTGGTGAAAGTCGCCATATAACGCTATGATGCTGATAAAAGCGAAGAAAACGTTGGAATATAAATTGTATACTTGATAATTTGTATTACAAGAAAGAAATTAATTCTATATAAACAAACATACTTTGAATTTTAATAGATCTTAATAAACTTTCTTTATTTCTCAATATTTTTTATCAAGATATTGATTGGGTATAACTTTTGAATTTAACAAACATATCGAGTCAAAAAAATCGTGAGGCATCTGTAAATATTTTTTGCAATAAATAACATGTATGTGAATCCATTTGAAATCTGATCGTGCGACCGAGGTTTCATTCGCGAGATCAGCTACCTCATCATTAAATTAATAACTCCTCTACAATATAGCTCATCAAAGTCTTGTCATAGCAACTCATGAGTCTTCTCGCAACTTGGCAGGGAAGAGACGAGGGAAAAGACGCGTCTGTACGAACGCGGAGACAGAAAGCGAGAGAAGTGGAGGAAGAATAGCCTCGTTAGCACCTTTCGACTCAGCCGATCAGTATGCAGATGCGTGCGGCAGAATGCACTTATTAATTTTAATCGGTGCTAGTCGGTGAGGCGCGGTGAGATAACGCGCGCGTGGGTGTCGGTAGCGTGGAGCACGAACAGGGAGAGAGGAGGGAGGGAGAAGAACGGGCGCGAGAAAGCTTCCAATTTCCATTTCCGTGCCCTCTTCCTCCCCCCCTCCCTTTCCCCTGGCGCTGATGGAATTTCTCGGCCTGCGAGTAACGGTGCCTTCTAACCCACGCATATTGGAGATGTGCAGCGGGATGCAAGGCGGAGATCGCACACGTAATTGAGGAGGCTGCGTCGGTTTGGTGTCACTGGCTATAAAGTTACGTCGCTTATCCACGTATTGCCTACGTTATATCTACGTATGTTTGTTTCCGGAATAGATAGTGGCAAATTATGTGAACTACATCCGTATGTAGTGTTACACATTTTTTCTTATGAATTTTTAATCAATTTTTTTTCATCAATCTGAAACCGATTGCGTTAACGAAATTACCGAAATTAATTAATATTCTAAACTATGTCCGTCCAAACATAATCTATTTGAAACTTAATACAAAGTAAGTTTCTGTTATCTATTTGTAATGCGCCTATCGCACAAACAAATGCTGCAACAAACGATAAGAAGTAGAAGCAAAATACAAAACAAAATTATTATTATCTACTCTATCTTATAATTTTGTCTTGTATTAAATGCATGTATAACCACATTGCAATATCACAAAATTTGAACAATTCCTACAATACCTGAATTAATAACTTATAGTTAAAATGAAAGAAAAATCTGCGGTAATCAGATTTATTCCGGCGGAATGGCATACACTTCCGAGATGCAGATCGTTCGTTGCGGGAAGAGAGACACTTTAATCGTTGAAGGTTACCTTTATGGCGGAGGCGTACCGCGCGTTCACCTCCCGCGGTTAAGAGCCCTTTAAGGGGCGATTTCTATCTTCCTTAATTACCGTGCCTTTTTCGCCTTCCTGCCGTAGCAAGGATGGTGGAAGAGCGGGGTAAAGTAAGAACCGGGAGCGCGCTCTCCGCCGACCGACTCGCGGCGGATAAACCGAGTTTATGGTCCTCCTTATGTGCGGCTTTCCTGCTTCTCGATTTGTATCTTTATGTTGGATTTATAGGCTCGCGGAATACCATGCTCGTGGTCATTTAGGTTCAACCGGCAACAGTCCGTACTTATCTCGAAGCTATATCAAGTATCGTTTTAAATGTAATATATGTGGATAGCATGCGCTTTCCGTCACCAGTGTGTTTACATTTTATTCTTTCTTGTTCCTTAATTTAAAATCTCAATTCTCTAAAAACTACTTCAAAATTATGACTATATTTTTGGAAGAGATCAATCATAGTAAAAATAAATAAATTTGACTATAGATCGAATTAGTATATATTTGCTCATGTATGCAGCACATAAGACAAGACCCGTATTTATAATTGCGTGTCTGCTATATAAAGAACTTAACTGAAACCAATCTTGAAATTAGCAAAATTTATTTAAATCTTGAGAATCAATTTAATATTTGTTACGTCATATTTGCAATTGTGATTTAATTAAGAAACTTTAATAAAACTTGTCTTGAAACAAAGTTTTTCGTGGTTCAATAATCAATTTCAAAGATATTAACGTTCTTTGAAACGTTAAAATTAAGAATCATGAAATACTGTTTCTTATTACGACGGATATTTTTTTGTATATCGAAAAATAATGCTGAATAATAATTTTCTTGTATTGCATATTGATTTAGACAGCAATGCGTGTTTGTTTTAAAAGTAAACTTTTTCAAACTTGATGTGGATATGACAGAGACTTATTTAATATTTATTTGCAAGGAATAGGATATTCAGCATATTTATTTCATACATTAAATATTTTATGATAGTGAGACTGGCTAGTATAAGGTTTTGATGTTTGTTTTTATGTATAGCGCGCGCTGTCGCATACCAAGGCCGCCGCGCGCCGTCTTGTCATTCTCGCGGCAAGATTCAAGCGTGAAGGTAACGGCGTGTGCCACTCCGTGTGTCATCGCATTATCTCTCGAAACGCGGTCGCGACAAGTACTAGAGGATATGAAACTCTACCATATCTCGTAATTATAGCCATTTATTAGCTCACGCTAATAACGGATTTGTAAACACATGTGCAACAACTGCTTATCAAAGATTTTGTGCAATTATTTTTATTATTTATTTATCTGGACTAACTGAAATCGAAATAGTACAGAATGGAAAATATACATTGTTTCGCGATATATATGGCAATCATTATTTTCTTATTGACGTTTAGATTCGAATTTATTTCATATCGTACTTTGAACTTTTGGGTCAAATGTAACTTGCCTAAAACCAGTTTTATTTAAATTTGTTATAACCCATCCATCCTTATTTATTGTTAACATGATTTTATGTTTTTATATTATTTGAAATAAAGACATTTATGTAAGATCTAATAACAATTTTATCGCGTATGTAATATTGCAAAATGTTTCGCAATAGTCGTACAATACTTTAATGGCATTAGGTTTCACGGAAATAATCATTCTGCTTCTCACGATCTGCTAAATATATTCTCAGTTGATTTCTATTAAAAATGTCACTATATTGAACGTATATTTCAAGATATGAAAATATCTTAAACATCTCATATGGTTTTTTACGGTCTTAATACGAGATTCATGTAACAATTATAAATATGGGCTCCAAAGTTAATACTTAGAAATAAAACACAATTTGTTTACATAGATTGCACTGCTTAAACGAAAAAGATTCGTGTGGAAAGATACATACACATACACAAATATCACGTCGGCAATGGACAAAACAATTGCACAGTGTAATTTTATCCGTATAGATTTCCGTCTTCGACGCCAATAAATTGTAAGAAAATGAGCTGAGATTGTACCGCAGATGGTTAGCGTAATACGCGTCGGTTGCCGTAACGTTACGTCGAAGTGATATAACTTTCGAATTGCGTCTAACGGTGAGCAATCGATAGCCGTTTCGCGCGAATCTTGCATTTCATTCGGCCGTTCCTTTGCTCGTATATCCGTATCACGTACCCAACCGGCATGGATCCGTAAATATTGACGATGACGGTACGATCCGACCACCTCGAGAGAGTTCTCTTCAGGACGAGCCGCGTAGCAAGAAAAACGGGGAACTAAGAGACGTTGAGTAGGAAAAAGGTGCCGTCGTGTTTGTCCTTTACTTATACTTCAGCCCGCCGATGGCAGTCCACTGAACATTAGAAAGATCTGTGCCTTTATTGTTTACCACCGCCATGAGGTTAGCCTACAGCATTCATTTTTGAAGATGCACGCGAAACTCGTGTCGTTTAGCTCTAAAATAGACAGCGTTTTCGCTAAAGGTAATGTCTCAAGAATTGTATACAGGTGGTCTTTCTTTTCTCTCTCTCTCTCTCTCTCTCTCTCTATATATATATATATATATATATATATATATATATATATATATATATAATCAACATTAATATTATTTAATAACGAATATTATGACAACACATGTATATTTATTACACCTGTATTCTCACGAATAAACTTACAGATCAATTTCATACATCTATCGTAAAGTGAACTTGAATTTTTGAAAATAAGAACAGACCGAGCTAGTTGACATATTGGTGTCGACGTTGATTCTGATGGGAGAGATGTGCTTTCGGAACGGATGAGATTTTCGTGTCGGCGCATAATCTGCACACGCAGTCACATGTACAGTAATACACGCACGTATGTACGCACGCATTCACGCACACACGGTGACGCAAGCGACATTAATCACGACCAGGCCGACAGCAGAAACCGCGGCGTATAATGCGCTACGTAGATTTATTTATCATCCGCGAACGCGTAAGTCACCGGTAAATGCCCGCGGGCGGCGCCATTAGGGCCCCTTTGTGGGTGGAACCACTCCTCGCGCGCCATGGTGCGTCTTAAAGGTACTCCCTTTTCCGTTAAAGCTCCGTCATTAATCGATCAGCGCTCCCCGAGAGGGAACCTTCCCGACGCGCTTCCTTAAACGTCTCCTGACTGCACCGCGGGGCCAATAAAACCCCGGTGACACGCAACGCCTGCCCTTTTACGACGTCGTTCTTCAAATCGCGCGTGACAAAGCACGACAAGGCGTTTTCGTGGACTTCTGCTCGCGTATGTTACTTGATCCTTTGTGCGACGAGAATTCAACCTTGCATTCACGACACGAAGTTACCGATGATTCAAACATATTTAGATACATTTTACTCGGCTGTTACATTTATATAATTTTATTCTTGTCCGAAAAAGTTTCATTTCTCTTCGCTAAAAATACAAAAAAAAACGTAACGCCAAAAATTGTGTTTTTTTTTTGTCTAATAACGTAAACTATAAATCATTCGTGTTAAAGAGCCGAGATGACTTTGATTTTCGCGACAATATCCCAACGTGGACCGGTCGCGTCAGCGTATAATGGACTGCAAATTGAAAACGGCGGACGCGACGGAATGGGAACGGGAATTTTGCATAGACCGCCCTTCGATTTCGTAGCCGTGAAACGAATCCACGCCTACCTCGCTCCGAGAAGACCTTCGCGCTCCTTATTAAGGGTGCAAAACTCTTTCGTTCTTGCCGGGATGCGGCCGCCTCGTCGCGAAAACGAGAAACACAAGTCTACGTGCTCCTTCGCAAAGAGGCCGTTCGGTCGAGAAAGCGCTCGAGCACGCGCGCGCGCGCAGGAAAGGGCGCGGCGGTTCTATGCAAATTTATGCGGCCTCGTGGTCCCTGTGCCTCTCGATGGCGGAGACAACCGACGACAATTCAGCTCGGCTATTAGGTTATCGGATACACGAGCGTCCTCGAACGGCGGCTCCTCCCTTAGCGAGCGGTAAATCGTCCGCCTAAACTGGAACTCGCACCGCGTCGCGGCGACCGGGTTCCGTATGTGTTCACATGCAGGCCGCTATTGAAATTCAAATCCGGTCGGAAAACATTGCCCGATCGCGTCGCAGAGCATCGATGTGTCTTCGATACCGTGATCGGCACTTAACCCCCTCATGCTCGGGACAATCTTGTGGTTAACATACTGCTTGTAGGTTTTATGCGCAACGTCGATGGTGTAAATAACATTGAGAAAATTTATGTGAATTTTTTAGTGTAATATATATATATATATAAATTGATTTTATTATACATTGTATTTTGAGAATATTAAACTATTTTTTCCAACCCATATATGATCCAGATATTATCACATATATAAATCAATATCATTTGTTATTATTCCTTTGACATTAGAAATATTCTGTAATATTTAATATTAAATAAAACCGGATTATTTAAGGTCATTTGAGTTACATCTAGAGAAAAGTGGACAGAGTTCACGCTGTTCAGTCGTTCCGCGGAGAATCAAACGCGCATTTGTGCATCGCGAATTGATAATGGCTTGTGTGGCACCGACAGAGATAGGTTCCGTGACGCAGCAGCGAGAGAGCAAGGAGAATAGAACAGTGGGTGTCTTCGCGTTCGATAGGGCGTCACGCAGTTCGTCTCTGTCAAAGGAGCCATTGATTCTACATCGATCCCCGGTCTGGCGTACATCTCCAGCGCGCGATCTTACCTTCGTAAATAATCGTCATCGAGCCGTGCATAATGTACGCGATTATGCCTGATTCGACCGAAACGCCGGGGATTAAACCCAACTTGAGTCAAAAATAGCAAATAATCAAATTCTGAAAGACTAGTAAATTGAAATACAATACGAATTTAACTATCTTAACTGGATTTTCCAATCTTAACATTTCCATTCATCTATTGCTTTGAAGCAATTTGCATATTTTCAACAAAATTATTTTATTAAATGGACATTTATCTGATATATTAAGTATTTCTTTTGGAAAATTAGTCGATTAATGCTTTAAAATTTTGAATTGTCTGTAAATAATTACATTGAATAATTGAACATTTTAAAATCAAATTAGTCGCGAGATTTGTATTAAAAGAAGAGAGATAATTCCTAGGATTAGATGCGATATACTAATTAAATGAGAATTAAGGAGGGAACGGGGAAGAGCGCTCGGGACGGGAGAAAAGGGATCATCAAAGACAATTTCCGGTCGATTCGTTTCGCTTTTTCACCACTTCGTGGAGGAAGGTGCCGGCTTCGGGCCCGATTTCTCCTTCGTCGAGGTGCATCCTCGTGGCCTCGACAGGGCGCATATACCTAAGGTGGGTTTACCTTAGAACAAAGTGGTTTTTGTTCGGTCCCCGAGCGAGTTGTGCGAGTCACGGCGGTTTTGTTGCCGCCATCGCCGCCGCCCGGAGAAAGAGAGTGAGGCAGGCCAACAAGAGCAAAGAGCGCACCACGCGTTGGAGGAGAACTTCTACATGTTCCTCTTCTTCTTGGCCTCTCTCAACCTTCCCTCCTACATTCGTGACCTTCGCGTGTATGCGTTTGCGCAACTGTGCGTGCTTGTGCGTGCGAGCGACCCAAGAACAAGCGTGGATAACTCGAAGAGACTAGATTTATTGCTCTCATTATGTAGTAATATCGACATCGTAACAACCTGAATGTCTACCTAATTACCTAAATTACACAAAAGTTCGACAAATGTCTATAAGAAATTTTTTTTACAGAAAAAAATTGAAGGAAATATCTTTAAATTTCGATTTTTAAAACATTACAAATCATGTTTCTTCTTTGCATAATTATTTTCTTAGTTTTAATTAATTTCAAATGTTTATGCAAAAGCGTGAACATTCATTAAATTTCAATGTGGTGCGATAAATGATAGTACTGTGGCACATTTGGCCCGTCCACCAACTGTTGCGATTGTGTGGACTTTCTAGAGAGAATGTTATCTAATTTTTGTCTCTTGCCAAACGGGCTCACCGCGCGCGCGTGCGCGTCGCGCTTATCCGCGATCTCGGATTTCACGTAATTGCTTACCGCCGCGCCGTGCTCAGCATCTCTGCTGTGCCCCGTTTCTTGTCCGCCATGCAACGGGGCCAACAGTAACATGCAAATCAGCAAGAAACAGATCAGAATCAATAGCAATGCATAAGCGACGATCCTTATTTAGATATACCACTACGTGCTTTTTCGTATCTTCGAAATTCCAGCAAATATCACAGATGCCATCTCATTTTGAAAGATATTTATCTAACACGCAAACAAGAAAAGAGATCAGTATAACAGAATATTTCCTATTTTTTATCCAACGAAAAGAATGAATTGAAAAATAAGATCATGAGAGACGAAAGTTCAGTCACTTTCCGACTTTGTAGGTAATATCACATGACACAAGCGTTTCTTGTTGTAATTTCTGCGAAAGATACCAAACGCTCGCTCATTTGCCTCAGTAGATAAGTGGGGCCAGATAGATAGGCGGCGTCTGATTACGCTGAAAGAACGTGACGTTAATGAAATATGTCAAGCGATGACTCGGCGAGAATCGAAGAGAGAACGAGAACAGCCGATTCTAAGGAAAGATTTCGATTTAAGATTGAACGAGTATTCAATGTGACGACGACAAAATATACCCTGCGGAAAGAAATCAGAAGATGAATCATGCCATTAATTTTGTACCCATTCTATTTTTCTCTCTCTATCTCGCTCTCTCTCTCTCTCGCTTTTTACTTTCTCTTTTGCATCCTTTCGCATTTTATCTCCGCTTCTTTGCATCTTTTCCCTTGGTCGCCTCAACAGGACAATGACTGTCACTTTCGCGCTGGCGCAACGGCGAGAGAGATGGGAAATCCAACCAACTCCGATAACTTTAACCAATTTTGCTTTAGGCGAAGTTGTCGTTAGACATGAAGCTGGGAAGCGAGCGAGCGAGAGAACGGAGACGGTAGGGAGACGGGAAAGGATTCGCGCACCGGAGGAGAGAAAGAGTCTGGTAGAGAGGCACGAAGTGGAAGAGGTCCCACCCACTAGTGAGCCCTCCACCTCGAGACTCGAGACTCGGGACTCGTGACCACCTCGGGCTGATATGTCGAACCGAAACTCTACGTTTCTTCTCGGCTCACATCCCTCTCGCCTTTCCCTCCCCGTCCCTCCTCTTTTCCTCTCGAGCTCTATCTCTCTCGCGCTCTTCTCCCCTTCACCACCGATCAACCACGAGTACCCCATGGGCTCTCCTCTGTTCGTCCTCTTTTCACCTTCTTTCCATCCAGACCCGCGAGACTCTCACGAATACTCTTCCCATGATTTACTCGGCCGTCTCGGAAGAGAGGAGAGTTCGCTCGTCTATCGACCGTTCTCTTCCCCATTCTCTGTCTCTTCTTATTCTTATCCTTCTCCCGTCTTTGTCCGTTCATCTTGTCGGTTCATCGCTTCTTGTCGTTTTCGATCGCGGCGAACGCGGTGAAAGATGGAAACGTCGATAAAACCGCGTGTCGCCGTCGCTGCCTCGATAATGTGATTTATATGTACGCGATCGCCGAAGGAGACTTGAGACCCTTCAGCAAACGTTACCGCGATGAGTGATAAGTCAATAATTATCCCCGCGAGCTTGATAGACAAAGTATTGAAACCGGTATGCTATAAATACACGAGAATTACAAAATGACGATTGGCAAGATGCATTGATGTAATATATTTTTTCGTATCGAAAATTAATTTTGCCAAAATTACTTTTAACATTTAATTATAATAATCGGCGAGGGAAATTTATCATATTGCGACGTTATAAATTTTTAAATGACATATTTATTTATGACAATCGTAAAATACATCTTTCAATTACAATCTCTCATCGTATATAGAAATTGATCTTGACGCGAGATTAAATTTCGTCCTCTTGACGCGTCTCCGTACGTGACCTTTTTTTGAGCGCGTTTAATAATCACCCTTACCAATCACACTTTCAATTAAGGACGCGCGAGCGATTCCAGGCGCAGTCTCTCGGTCGACGTTTGTCGGAGATCGGAGAGGAGTACTTCGTCAGGCTGTCATCGAGCGTACGAAGCCGCGTGTGTGCGCGCGCGCGCCTTGGAGAAGGCCTCTCGTCATTTTCGGCGTTCTCTTTGTCTTTTGCTTGCTTCGAAACGCCTCGCTGTCGCTACTCGACCGAAGGCAGTTACGACAATTAACCGCGGCATGCCGAGGTTACCGCGAACGAGACACATGGAGGGAGAGAGAGAACTCGCGTCGACTCTTAAAAAAAAAAGAAGAAACTTGACGTATGTCAATTATCTCGCCGTCATTTTTTATCCGCCCTCTACGTGCCTCTCTTTTTAAGTATGTTGGTCCATGGACGAAAAGTCACCATGCGAACTTAAGGAACCTTAATTGTGTCCTTTTTCGTATTGACATCGATCTCACTGAAATTTATGTTTTGATCGAGTAGATCAAATCTTGATATCGTAGTCTAAATCGTATAACAGTAGAAGGATTATATAGACACACAAATGTAATACACGTAATTAATTATATAATTATAATACACTTTTCTGACATTTACTGTGACATAATTATTTGTTGTACCCGAAACTACGTTTACAGATACAACAAAACTAATGTAATATTTGTGTCCGTATAAAACATAAGGAAATGTTAATGTATGAAATGTATTCAATTCACCATCCGTTCACAAAACCTTCAGGAAATGTCCTGTATTACACAACGATAAAAACATTCGAAGACGTCTTGCATTTCTATAAGTTCGCGTGATCCACGGGTATTAATAAAATCGGCGCGTTTTTTCTTTATCTTGTCGTGCGTGCGATATCCTCCGCATACAATTAAGAAGTTAAGATTATCTGCCTATGTGTTCAATATTTACGTTACCGCGGCAACAGCTCCAGGCTAATCGATGAAGAAACACATCCCATCATCTGTTCCTTCCTCCTTCTCTCTCTTTCTCTTTCTCTCTCTTCCTCATCAGGCTTCTTCGTTCGCGTCTTCTTCCTCGCCGTGCTCTTTCCTCGGCGCAACCCACACGCGAGGAGATAAAGTGGAGGATGATCGACGCAGTAAATAAAGTATAGAATACGCATATGTAAATCACGAAGGGCGCACCCACGCCCCCTTACTCAGCGAGCTTCTCTCCCTTCTCCCCCTTTACACCCCGTCTTCTCTCTCGTCCTGCGCTCTCTCGACGAGTCTCGCTCTATCCTTTTTTCTCCCGTATTCCTCATAAACCTCTTCTCCCGAAGCAGAGGTGGTGGTTAAACGAGGAAGAAGAGGCGAGGGAGGAGAAGAACAGGGAGAGGACGATGGTGCGTGTATGAAGGTGGCTCTATTCCTCATACAATACTCCACTTGCGTTCGTGTAAGCGGAGTGCTCTTCAACTTCTTCTCGCAGCCTCCTCAGCGCAGCCAAGATAAAGCAACCGTGATACTGCACTCTCCTCATCCTCCTTCTATCATCTCCACCCTCGTCACACTCTTTTCTTCGTATTCTCCCCGCACACCTCTCTTCGCTCTTCTCTTCTTTCCGCATCTCACATTCTTCTCCACCTACTTCGTCTTATACATGATGGAGTTCACTATGATCGCTCGATTCACGTCGCAATTTTGGAAGATGTCGAAGATTTTATTCCTGTTTATCCCGATATTTCGGTCGTGAAAAGATCTGCATTAAATTTGTATGCTAATGTATTTAATATTCCGAGAAGCGGTAAAAAAATACATAAAAGATATAAAAAAGATATTTTATAAATTATAATCTATATTTAACTGTGTTATGCGCATACATCAAAATGTTAAATTTGTATTTGATGCTGTAATATTTAATTTAAAGCAGCAAAAATTATTTTACATTGATTACAATCTTGACGAAATATTTCTTTTGTATTGCATCAATGTTGTAGTATTTATTCAAAAAATTGTATATAGTAATTTTGAAGTGGAAGCATGGTGAAGGCGAAAGAACCATGATAATACACGACATGAAAATAGAAATCTTTTCTAATAATTCACTTGATCAGCCCTCGAGTCGTATCTCGTTTGCTTTACGGCTGTTTCGACCGTATCGAACGGACCATAATTTAACGCAGAACGATCTTACTCCCCGCAGACCCTCCGGCTGATTTGCGTTTGCTCGATCGCGATCGATGTGGCTCTTTCGCAAACGTAATATCTGTCCGCTCCGACAAACAATAAGCGACGATCTGATTCGCATTTGGCGAGAAACCGATATTTATGGTCAATGAAATGATCTTGCGTAAATCAGATCTTTATCTGGCGAGAACGCGCTAGACTCGAGTAGCTAGCGATTTAGCCAGCAGGTATTTTAAAGAAAAAGTGTGAAGCTCAAAAGCGTAAAAACTGGTGAAATTATCGCAACTTTAGTACACGATTTAATTTCTGAATATAAAATAATTAAAAACTGTACACATATATATGTATATATTCTTGAAAATTATATAATTATATTACAGTATACAATTATAGAAATAGACACAGATTAAAGAATTCGCGAATAACTTGTTATTTAGTAATATGTTTTTGTGATGATATTTAAACGAGCTACGTTAAACTTATAAGGGCTGAAGCTCTTCAATCATATCGATTAATTTATTGGAGTAGAGAACGGGTGCGTATGTATACGCTGCATGCTTGCACCCATGGCGAAGATTGTTCTCCTTGTAATCAATTTTACAGCGGCCCCCGGCGAGCTGTAACGCTTGAGATGAGCACGTGACGGTGCATATTACGATGTCTCGAAATTTATGCGCCGGTCGGAAAACCCATCGTGAAAAATTCGATGGGCGTGCTTCGTAGCTGAATAGCCTGTGGCCGATAGAATAGAATCGCGTATAAGGGCCGAAAATTTTCGATGACCCTCTTGTGTTCGAGCAAGGTGGCCACTGAAAGAGCGAGCAAGAAGAAACGAGACGATGGTTAAAACGAGAGACGGACAGAGAAAGGCACGAAGGAGAAAGGAAGAAAGTGGAAGGAGACTGGACTATGCTGCCCAAATCGTGAATAAGGGGGCGATTGTCCTTTTTAAGCATGGGGCTCCGCGCGGTCGGGCGCCGAGAAAGAGGTTTCCCCCCCACTGATTGTCCCTGAAGAATGGTAGCCGCGTGATGGTCCCATTGTTCGAGCGCCGGTCCACGAGCACGCCTGTTCGTGCACGTGGTATGTATACCCAAGCGTGTGCGGTCACTCATACACGCTACCGTCGGTATACGGACATGCATACTCACACACGTGCATCGTTTACAAGGGAGAAGCTAGCGAGGGTTAGATATATATCTGCCTATCATCGGATTTCCTTCTCCATCTTTTACCTCTGCGTATCTAATGCTTTTCTTCAGCATCTCTCGCCTTTCTCTAATTTTCGTTTCTCTTCAGAGATATTATCTATTCTACCAGAGACTGAGGACTAGAAGCAATGGGACGATTGGCATGCGAAAACAACCTGTTGATTGTCTTATACCTGTTGCACCCAAGTGTCGGCCAACGATTTATGCAGTGTTCCTCGCTTGTAGTTCTTTCCTAACATTTGTATTCTGACCTTTGAAAGTTTTCATACTTCAGATGATATTTCAGATATGCGATTTTTTAATTTTTACGGAGACGCAAAATACGCGTAACTTCTAATTTAACACTAAACAGTAAATCCTCCAAAAATACACAATACACAAATTTAAATGGCAAGAACAATTTGTAATTTCTGCTGTTAACAAAATTAACAATACAATTTGATAGAATTAAACTACAATTGCAATTTATCCATATTTCAGTAACAAATAATTTTATCAATACATATCTTTGATGATCAACTATAGTTGATATAGAAACAAATTAGCTATTAGGGTAACTCCGGTATATACGCCGCAGCTAAGGGAAACTTAATTTATCGAGTACTATTTACTATGTTTAATGCAAATGAATTATACCAATAAAAACTTTATACTGTCTACTACTAAAAAAAATATAAATATGAAATAATATTCATTCTTTGTATTTAATAAAAAAAACTTTTAGAAACTCTTGCATTTTTGCCATATATCTCTGAGGGGTGGGTTATATGACATTCATGGGTGAAATATACGCCTTATAAAAAATTACAAATAATGTTTATAAATAAGGCAATACAATGTCATAATAAGTTATAAAATGTGTGTAAGAAGTTTATTAAGATGTAAGAATGATAAACAAATTATAAAACTGAAAAATTAAAAAGAAAATAGAAGAGCGATAGATGCATTAAAGATTATTGTTATACAATCCAAAAAAAAGAAAGAAAAAGAACACATAGGAGATTTCGAGTTTTACAAAGTGCTATGCTATATACTATAGCATAAATCCCGCATGCTAACTTGCCGTATATCCTAAACACACAGGAGGGATATACAAGATATTAATTTAAACAAAAAATAAAAGAACTGTGCACTTGTATTTTGCTGTATTCCATCATTTACTATCCCTCTACACTTATGTATCATGAAATAACCATTAAACTTTTTATCTACAATAATCATTTTACGTAGATCGTAACACCAAGAAATCGCGCTTCAAGAAATCGATTCAACTCACGACAGTTTTGTTAATATTAACAGTAAAGAACTGAAATTACAACACAATACTAATATGGCATAAAAGCACATAACAGAATAATTGCGAGCAAGTACCTTTATTCCTTCTATTTTTTCTGACATCTGCGGCGTAAAATCCCGCGCGGCGTAAATATCGGAGTTACCTTATAATATTATAATAATAATATACATATATATTTTTTATAATAGCTAATTTGATTCTATACATATACAAAAACCATTATTTTTTCTCATATATATAAATAGAAATTTATATTTCGTCTAGATTTCCTCGTTATGCGCTATAGATATCTCTTTCTTTCTCTCTCTCTGTCTCTTACTTTTTTCTCTCGTGTCCCCGTTTTCTACTCTGTGAATCTATTGATCGATCGTGTATCATCGTTCTCGCTTTAATGTACTATTCTGCGACGACGTTTGAACCACCTGTTGGTCAGTTGCACACCTGTTGCTGTCGACAGTGTTGATTCTCGCGCATTTTATGATGCAAACGTTTCGTTTCTGCCAGTCTAATTGCGCGATTGCGCGCGCGTGATTTTCTGTTTCATTTCTTTCTCCTCGCGTAATAACCAAGAGAGAGTAGTTTTCTCCTTGAAGAGAGGAAACAACTTACAAATGAGATTCTGGGTACTTAAAGCGACGCGACTCACTGATCGTTTTTATATCTGTTACATGTCAATTTCATCTCTTCTGTGTACAATTTTCAAGGGATTACCGTTGCCGCCCTTTTCGTGTCTCTTTGAAGTATACGAAGCCTGATGGTGGCTCTCCGCGCCGCGAGGATTACCGAAAATTCTGTCCCCTTTGTTCATATATTTGAAAAAATTTCTTATATTTAAAAAGTATATAGTAAGTTATATAACTATATAAGTTATAAACTAATATTGTGTGACTTAACTGCCTTACATTTAACATACATTTAATAGTCGTTCTCTTTATAGTAATTAGTATACTGTAAATTTTCGATATTATTAATTGGTGCTAATTTTAAAAAAATTGATTTTTTATTAGTATATTTGTTATCATCATACACATATTTATTATTACCATTTTTTTCATGTCAATGCAAGTAAAGTAACAGCAATTTCGCTTGAAATTTTACAACGTGCATACGCAATATCTTCCCTTCGGGACCTACGTGATCGCAGCACAATCGCGCAAATGTGTTTATTTAATCTTGAGACTCGTGAGCTGCGAGAGAAGGGGTTACGAGTTCGTCTCGAGAGTCTCTAACTCGTAACGTTTCTCGAGTTTGTTTACCGACAGACGCTCCGCTTTAGGTAGAGCAAGCGCGTCTGGAGAATTTCACATCGTTCCCATTCACATCTCCGCCTTGTTATGATACTGTGTCGTACTCGCATATATTTACCTAGTCTCTCACAAGAACGGTCTCGAAAGTGATTCAGTGATATGATGGCGAACGAATGGCAGACTACGACGACGACGACGATTTTCGTTTCAGCTATCTTCGAATTGGACATTACTCGCGCGAAAGTTCCCAGCTTGCATTATTCATAGATTTTTTTTTAAGACTTTATAAGAGATTGTTATACGACGTAGATTATCCTCGCTGAGACCGGTCCCGAAATTGTTTCAATCGATTCGATCTCACGTGTCTGTCGAAATTTTTATATTTTGTTCTTGAGTTCGTTGAACTTGTATCAAGATGTTATGGTTTACATTTATATTAAAATCTTATCTATTTTTTATTTTTTATATTATTTTTTTAAATTATTTCTAAGTATTTCATTAAATTAATATCGCTTAAATATATTATCTATTAAAAATGATGAAAAATAAAATAAAATTTTCTCTTGTATAGAATTAGTTCAAAATTGCATATTTTATTTAACATAATTTTCTATTCCTTTCTTTACAAGAATATGAAAAAATGGTAGTATTAACACATTAAAACATTTTTTGAGAATGTTCTATTACGAATGCAACTTGTTGAAGATCCGTTATTCCAAAAAACAGAGCTTACTTAATAACTACTAAGGAAAAAAATGAATCTGCTTCTCCAAAGGAAGCACGTTCCATATTATCGACCACTTCGTGGTCGCATCGAAAACGTCTCCCAATCGCGATCAGGTCGAAGCGAGAATGCATCGCAGGGACCGGCCGGAGAGGGATTGCGCGCATCATCTCGTCGGCCGGATCTCTCCCGAGTCCATCATTAACCGGGGGACCCACCTCTAGGGTGAGGCCATTACCCATTCAAATTACGCTTATCGGTGGTTCCCCTCGCGTATACGTGCGCCTCTTACGGCACCAGAAAAACGGGCACGGAGAGAGAAAAGGCGCGCATCCTCGCGAGTGAAAAAAGATGGGCCTCAATCTAGCGGGAGTGAATAAAAAAATCGGATCTCGAAGAAAGAGATATGGAAGAGTAACCCGCGAGGAGACGAGTGAGGATATCGAAACGAAACGCGCAATACGGTACATTATTGCTCGCTATCGTGAAATAAGAGATTTAACCTGAATTTACTATATTTACATACCAATCGAATTATTTAGAAATTATACAACCAGAAAATGAAAAACATTGATTAAATCAATGAGACATAAAATATGGATATATAGGTATATAATTTTCAAGTCATATGGCATAGAGATTAAACAAATAAGCAGACGTTACATTCTTTCTTTCCTTTATCACTACTCTGATTTTTTTTCTTTGAAGCAGGAAAGACAGCTTTTTATCAACTACCAATGCAATACGTATGACAAAATCTTTCTTAATTCTCTCTCTCTCTCTCTCTCTCTCTCTCTCTCTCAACTTTTATAATTAATATTATAATATTACTTAATAAAATGTTAGGCAAGTCTCTTATCTAGACTGTATTGCTAGTTTGGATATGTTGTTCATCTTCTCACATTAACACTATTGCACTATAGTTATACATGTATGTATTTTGCAAACTTTAGTATACGTAACATTATCTCGATGTATTATATATACAATTCTAACTCGTACATCCTGATTTGAATTGCCTCTTTGCTTTCCGCTTGAATCGACCGTGCATCTCTCTCGTTTTCTTTTTCTCTCCAATTGATCTCTCTCGTTCATTGTCCCCATCTCTCTCTTTCTGTCTCTCTTACTCGCTCAGCTTCACCAAAGTACCCTCGACCACTCCCAATCCCATATGCCGACGTCCATCCGGCCCTCCTTTCCATTCGGTCGGCATATTATGCGGCGTTCACGTGTGCGTGCGATGGCCGATGGGGCACAGATACGATCGTCCATCGAACGAAGAAACTGCACGGTCTCAGCGAGAGATTTAAACTTCTGCTACATTGTATTACCACGGAAATCGTCGGTTGTTTTGATGCGTTCGCCGCAGTGTCGGTCAGCACGATCGTAGGATTATGCATTTTCAAATACGCATTCGATACTCGCCTCCAGAATTGAAACTCGCATTGGCTCGCGGATGAACGTAACTATAGAACAGAATGACTAGAAGTTCTAAACTTAAATAATAATAATCATTGCTTGCTCGATTCTTGAAGCAATGTGCCTTTTTAATCCTAGAGTTACATTAATATATTTATATTTCGATTAGTAATGTTACAAGACTAATTTGATTCCGAAATTTCGTAGAAGATATAAAAATAAGATTAATTTCGAAAAAGTTTATTTTATATGGCTTAAATCGGTTATAAAACTAAGAATTTTAAAACAGCTAGTAAATGAAAAAAGAGAATGTTTCCTCTTACTCGTATTAAAAAAGATTATTTTGATTTTTTATTTGTTATAATATTCTGTTTATATAACATTAATTATTCTTTTATACGGAACTTCCATCTATAAAAATATTGAATCTATTCTCTTATTGTGAATTTAACTGATCGATTCCGACAGAAGCGCAATGAGCTTTGTGTCGGCTCATTAGATCCGCTAACGAGGACTAACCGTATCGCGATAATTACTCCTTACAAGGATATGAAAGTAGCAAACGCACACACATTCTCTCTCAGCCACAGTTACTCTAGACTGAATGGTGATCGATGGTTATCCTCGTCGACATTACCACGGGAAAATTATTGCCCGACCGCTAATAATTGCCGTAAGCAACGCCTTGCAACATGTAATATATATTAATTTCCATAAGCGCTTTCTAGATTTAATTAATTCTAGAAGAGACAAGTGTGTTGCACGCTGCACGTGCGTCTCTGTGTAGAACAACTTTCGTTGCAGCTTGCGAATTGTCGAAAAACGATTTGGTTTTACTCATGCATGCGTATATAATTTACAGTTTTCGAATATTTTACGTTCTTTAACTTTTCGCTTGTAATCGCTTTTCATAACGCATATATTTATAAAAAAGGATGAGAACGAAGGATAAAAAAATGAATAAAAATATAGAGATAGTTTGTACTCATGTATGAGATTTTGTCTCGGATTTTGTTACACAGACATATGTGTGTATGTGTAGTTTTCGATGTGCCGGAAGTTTAAAAGGATGGTCAGGTGATCGTGCCCCCGAGAATGTCATAAAGTGCATCGAGTTGCATCTAAATTGACTATGCGATCAAAATAATTGTAACGTTTTGCCGCCGCGTTTATGGCAGCGGACAAATAATTTTTCTACGGGCACTTCCCCGTGGTGTGCTCGTGGCCATCCAATTCCGGCTATGCTTTTTGGTGGGGAGACACGAGCCTCGCATTTAACCTTCCTCTTCACTTCGCGAGGTCCAATATGTTTTCAGTGCATCTCAGTTAATTATACCGCTTCGAAATATTGTGCCGCGCAATTATGTTATTTAATCCACGTCAACGAGGCACTAACATTGCTTAGAATCTACTAAAATAAATGCACATCTCCCGTTCTAATTAAAATTTATAGTTGTTCTTTATTACGTAGACGTGCTCCATATCTCTTTTTGTTGCTAATATTTGCGAATTACAAACATTTTGAGGATGGAGACGATTCATCAATCTGTAACATGTAAGGAAACGATGATAAATTGAAGTGTCTCCTGGTCGATTGTCACCGACGGATTTTCTCGCGACATCTTAGTGATACGTTTTTCGCGAAGTCTCCTGAGACTCTCCTGGAGCGTGAAAGCAGGAAGTCGCGCGAGCTTATTCCCGCGCCGGTCGCCGCTGGTTGAGCACCATCGTCATCGTTGTCGTTGTCGTCGTCGGCGGCGGCGGCAGCGGCGGCAGCGAGCGGAGTAGTCGGCATGAGAATTTTCCCACAGTCTCCACCACGTGGGCTCAGCGCGCGGGAAGCACACCCGCTCTCGCGATGTTGCCACACCTCGACCCGACTGAGAGGCACTGCATCGTAGCGCGCCTTGTGGGCCAGAGGAAGGGAGGGCTAGAGCGAGACGGAAGGTCCCAATTGAAGGGAGGAAGGTAGTACCACGGCGATACAGTGAAGGAAGAGCGAGAGAGGGGAGTTGGAAACAGAAGAGAAGGGACCGCGATGGGGAAAGAGAGAGATGGTCGGTCAGTCGTGGCCGTGGTGCGAAGGAGAGGAACGGTTATGTTAGCGTGAGCACGAGGGGAACGAGGTGGAAGCGTGTAGGGCGTTTTATATAGGAAAGGACATTCGACACGGACGTCCTTTCGCTGCCTCCATACCGTCGTGGGGTGCCCACCGTACGGTAGAAAATTTAACATTTGTGACCTTTTTCTATCTTTCGTCGATCGATATTTTAATAATCGATATCGACGCTCGAACATTTGATGTTCGGAGTTTAAGAGTGAAACAGCATCACGCTTCCTATACGATAAACACACTTGAACACACAAGCTGGAAATGCGATCCGGCGGATATAACGCATCATGATGAGCGACACGACGGAAGAGCGCTTATAGCGCTAAGCGGAAATAAAGGGATATCCTTGCGATGGGAGGGAAGCCTTAGCAGTATGTCAGGATCGTCATTCTTACGCGATGTAAAGAGCGACTCGATTCCACGGAAACGTGAAACTCCCGCGTTTCTTTGTTCTTTGTTTCTTTCCTTCTCCGAGAAAGAAAGAGCGAAGTTTTTGACAAATAGCGAAAAATTCGTAACGTGAAAGGATAGTTTTCAAGATACATGCCTGATGAACGGACGATATTTCGATTTCTTGTTTCTTTTAAGAATTCTTCGAGGTCTATGTCCCGCCCTTCTCGCCTTTCTCCGCCACACACATAGATATTTTAAGGTGAATGAAATCATTTAGACTGCCTCGGCACGGGTAATTGCCGCGGCTTCGCCAGATTCTCGAAATTCCGGTTCAACTTGTCACGCAGCGTGTCCTTCGGTGACAATCTAAGATCAAAGAATAAAAGTAATCTTACATTCCATCGAAGAACACCCTTGTGCTTCGAAGAGACCGATGATCTGATTTCCCGAATTTTCAAAATTTTTTGTGAAATTTATATGAAAATAGTGAATGTGCTTTAATTATCAAATAAGAATTTATATGCTTTTTTTACGATAAATTACAAGAAACATGTTTTTCTAACGATTTCTGTAAATATAACGATTATTTATGCATATAAAAAGTAGATATTGCTACTTCGGAATCAGGGTAACTGATATAAGATTGAAGGCAGAAAAACAAATGTTCTGGACATTTTTGTAAATTTTTTAGGTATCGCAATATTATAAGAATATAATATTTGAATTATATTTATGTCTCGGTTATAATCACAAGATATTAATATTATTGTGAGGATAGACGCTCGCAAAATAGTTTAAACATCGAATCTTACTATAGGCCTGCTTCAATGGCTAAGTAACGGATACACGTATCCTCGTCGGATAGGTTCCGCTCGACACGCACACTCGCACTCACGAACGCACATATGTGTGCAACGACTACTCCGATCTGGGGTGAGGCTCAACGGACAATTGCAATTATGGGGGTTCATCCAGGTTGATTTATAAGCAGTGGAGGTTTTTCCGTCCTTATCCAATGCACCCACGCGCCTCTTTTTCTCTCTCTTTCTTTCTCTCGCAAGCAGTAGATCTTCGCGTGGCCCTTTTTTCACCTTCACACGAACACTCGCGATGTATCCGCCTCTCTTCCTTCTCTTCTCTCTAGTCACTTTACACCGCTGGACCTTTTGCATTATGTTGACTATGGTGCATGATAGGACTTGCCTTCGGGGGGTTGGCGGATTTCCAGGAAGAGGAGGGTCGCACCTCCTTATGGAAATCAGCTCTCGCGTCATTAGCCTAGCCATCAGGCACCCTTCCTCGATACCCCCCGTACCCTCACGAAATATACTGCGTCTATATGAAAAGCAGTGAAAATGATACAGGCCTTAGCGGGGAATAAATCTTAAAGAATGATGAAAAAATGTGAGCAATTTTATGATTTATATGCTACATAATCAGCATATTTTTATGCTCCGTTTTCAAAAACAAATAAAAATATGTTATTTAATAACATCATGACTTTTTAAATAATTAATTCTATAAAATTTTATATTGCTATTTTTTAAATAGAATATGTACATATTTATTACAAGATATAGTACAGGATATATTTATCACATATAAATACATTGCCAATATATTTTCAAGTCTATTATAATATAGAATCAAATTTTAATCGCTCCGTTTGCCTGTGCTGAGGAAACTTGTTTGCGAGATCGATGAAAAACAGAAGGCTGCAGGGGGCGCCGGACGATTTTTTGTCGACGTTTCGAGGCTGTCTGAACAGTATCGTTGTAAGGTGAAGAAATAAAATGATGTAAAAAAAGATGCGAGTACGAATGCGGAACGAATGAACGTGTAAATACGCGCGTGGTCGATTCTTAGGTAAAGGAGGCGCGTCGCTTTTGTTCGCGCCGCGCTGGTATCGATATTAACGAGAATCGATTCGTCGTGCCAGATGGGCCCCGTCGTCGCCACGCCGTTGCTCGTCCCCCTACTGTCTACCCTAATCGTTTGGTCTCGGGGGTCTTCGAATGCCCGAGTAGCTCGAGTTTTTCGGAGCGTCGTCCTCGTGTTCCCGCTCGCGCGCCTTTTCTGTCGAGAGCAGCATCGTAAAAGCGCGACCGATCGGTGAATCGATCGACTTTGTACGGAATATGAGATTCCGTCGAATGCCGCCGTTTGATCGTTTGATGTCCGCCGTTTAATTATGCCCTCTCACTCAAAAACCTGAGAGTCAATATCGCGTGGACGTAAGGGAAAGAAGATGCGCGAGAGAAGAACGCGGACGCGGAGAGAGAAACGGAGACAGAAAGGAAGAAAGAGAGAGAATGGGAGAGAGAGAGAGAGAGAGAGAGAGAGAGAAAGAGTGCGAGCACCTTCGGGGGAAATCCAGTCACGAGGAAGGGAATGTGCAAATGCCATCGCGAACGCTGAGCCACCGCAATTTCGTTCTTGTAATGGAGTCTCCCGAGGAAAAAGACCGCGAGCGAGCAAGATATTGTAATTGCGTTATCATGAGAAAAGTTTGCGATGCACGCAGGAAAAGATTTTTATATTATCTCGCAAGACTGTTATACATACAGTTTTGTCTACCCATTACATATTATAACGATTTATTAGATGCTTTACGATTTATTTTATTGCATTAGATCACTTATCATATTATTATATAATTCCTCTCTTTTTTCCTCTTTTTTTCTTGCGAGCATGTTCTCATAAATATTTCTGAACGAGTTAATGATCGTAACTTTTATTACATTAGAAAATGGATATTTGGGTTTACGAATTACGAAGATCCTATTAACGAAGGATGTAAACCTCCAAAATGATGTGTCTTTTTAATACAGTAACTCGAGAAGAAAGGAAGCCCTTACGAAGTTCTTGGTGGAATCTCGACCGAAATTCCAACTCGAAACCTTCCAAGTGTGCACCTTGCGAGAAATCGATACCGCTTGAAAATGTCTACAGTGTAATATTTCTGTCGTCATCGCTTAAAACTACTTTGCAAATGCCCCAAAAAAATAATAATGAAAAATTGCAGTTGATCATCATAATTGCTTCTGTCAATTTTACTTATCATGCACATTTGTATTCAAAGGATATTTAATGATCATTATTCACTGACATAAATAGGGGTCATTATGAAATAGTAACCGTGAATTTGCCGACGTATCAATCATCGGGATGAGAAAAGATCGATTTTTAAAGTCTACGAAGCCTACGGTTCTCTGAAATGATTTCGATGGATCGCTGCGAATCAGCGCTTCCTGCTGGATCGATTTACTTTCGCGTCGCTTTAATATTAATGCCACGGGCATCCTTCGCGGGGTTCTAGTATAATAACGTGATGGACCCGACGGGTACGTGCTGGCCCGCGTTTTTACCACTACTCTAGCCCTAAGTCATGTCGTCGTCGCTGCTACATAGCCGCGGGAAGCGTAGTCGGATGTTCTATGAGGCATAAATTATGCGCGCCATTATAGATGTTAACTGTGGTCCATGACCAGGTATGTATCACCGGACAACAGCTGATATCGATAGATAAGACGAGTATCGAATAGACGAAGAACGCGTAAAGGAAAAGAGAGAGAAAGACAAAGTTGTGTTTTTACATCGAGATGCATGAGACATACCCGGATTTCCTTGCGGTGTTTTTGTTCCGTATCTAATCGTCCAGTATATGTAACGAATATCCTTGCTTGTTTTAAAACAACTTATACTTATCTTGCCGCAATGGATTATCTGAATTAATATCTAGGCGGAGCAGACGCATGATTTCGTTGCGATATCGATGATGCAATATCGATGACAGCATTGGGTCGCAGTGTGAACGACAAAATTGAAAATTCCTTAAAATACTCAATATTATTTCCCTAACATAACTACTGCATTTATATAGCTAAAATTAAAAATCTGATGCAGTGTTTACAATAATATTATATAATTATTTATTACACTTATCAATGTAAAAAGATAAGCTGTTTATACTACAAAATATTGCATAAGTATATCAACGTGACTAGACGTTAGATTATGTTAAATTTATAGATAAATTTTAATAAGTAATAATAAACGAATTATTGATATTGATAATAAGCGCTCACCACGCTGGTACGTGTTCTTGCCATCAGTAATTGGTGGCATCGTATAATGTATCTTTCTTACCGAGTTGTTTTGCGACGAATAAAACGACACGCAAATTATCGATATCTGGCTATAATATCGACACTTCGCGCAACATGTCGCCGTGATAATTACCGGGCGGTTCTATTAGCCCGGCTCTATCACTCCGTTTTCTGTTCGCGGTCTCGTTTCCCTTGATGTCCGCTTGTGCGTACAAGGAACATTCGGAGTTATTGATCGCTGTTGCCTATCGCCACTTAATTACGGTTGTGTCTTATCTGCTGGGTGTGCGGCGCCGCGCTTGGTTGTTTCTTTATAATCTCATTATCAGAACTTTTACGGCAGGAAATATCGAATAGCATTCTAAAAAAATACATGAGATATACGAACATTAATTTTATTTTCGATAATCGAGGTAGATAGCTTAATTAAAATTTTTAATTTAATTTACTACGCTAGAATATGGAAGCTTTGAGTAGAAAATAATTGCATAGTATGTAAGAATTGGGAAGTCTATAATTATTTTAAGTCATATCTCGTTATATTTTAAGTCATGTCGACAACGTTAGTTGAAATTAGTTAACAATATTTAACTTTACATTTTTATTGTAGTATATATTTATATGTAAATAATTATATATTATTTATATGTATACTTAATATTAATATCTATAAATATTTATTGGACGCAAGAGTTTGTGCAATAATATACATGTAATAAAAGGTTTCTCAGGTCACGACACGAACCGTCGCGAATCCGTTAGCCATCGCGTGTCCAAATGTTTGTTTTGCCCGGCAGAATAAGATCAGAAAGCGACGGATGAATAAAGTTCCATGATGTGCGGATAATCGAGCGTCATGCAAGGTCGGTTCGATCGATCCACCACCGATCTCCATCGATCTTTTTCTTCTCCTTCCGAAGTTCAAGGGCTACGTACAATCAGCTGATGACGTTAGACATGATCCGTTCTAAATCAGAAATACCTAATTTCTACTCAGCGATCATTATGGGATTGTATAGCGTGTTCTTTCTGAACGCTCCTCGATCCGGAAACTTTACATCGTGCATTTCCTCGTACGGTCGATAGCAAAATGTGAAACTGTCTGCAAATAACGGAACTGCGCATTGCATCTTACTGTAAAAGTTCGCGTACATAACGACGCGATCTCAGGTCGCGTCTCTTTCCGCTTCTATTTGCTTACTATATTTCTTCGCGCGATTTGACCGGAAGAAATCCGTCCCGGCGCATCGGAGCGCCAATTTCACGGTTATCGAAGCTCATCGCTTTTATCCTTTCGGCGTGTCAGCCCGCGATCTCTTCTTACTCGGTTGGCCTCGGCCGCGCGATCGAAGCATAAATTCATAGAAGTGGTAAAACCGACGCTCGACACCGGCGCGGCGCGTCTCGATTTTTCATGCCGAGCCGGCGCGACGTGTTGCGGTAATGAGTTCCCTTTATAACCATGCCACGAACGCCGTGCCTGCGTATCGAGAACGATCGCGATCGCTGCACGTCGTTTTTTTTCGCCGTCGTCCGATCGTCCCGTTAGAAAATATCGCCGCGATTCGCAGACGCGATTATTAATAGCGCTACCGATCGCAGTTATGCAAATGCATTCGAGCGTCGCGGATGCGAGATAGAGAGTAGGTAATAAAAGCTAATTACAGCGATTGAGAGTTTCACCAGAGTGCAATCCGGTTGTCGATATAGCTTAATTACTTAAATAATAACGCATCTGAAACGTCGCTTGTCATTACTATTAACAAGCTGCTTAGTATTTTTTATTCGTATTAATTTCAACGTAATTATATTTAATATTAATTTATTTTTTTTTATTTTGCGTACGCGATGCTATCTCACGCGCATCGTGATATTGACTATTTATTTCGAAGTCTTATTTCAAGATTTAATATCAATGTATGATCTTTAATAACGTATCGCGATCTTTTTATCTTTCAGGATACCGAGGCGATCGTTGCGAGGAGAATATCGATGATTGTCCGGGCAACCTCTGTCAAAATGGTGCCACCTGCATGGACCGAGTGAACGAGTATTCTTGTCTGTGTCCACCGGCCTTCACGGGCACGCAATGCGAGCTGGATGTGGACGAGTGCTCGGTACGGCCGTCCTTGTGCCACAACGGGGCCACATGCACGAATTCGCATGGCAGTTACTCGTGCATATGCGTGAACGGCTGGACCGGGCCCGATTGCAGCGTCAACATCGATGATTGTGCAGGCGCGGCCTGCTTCAACGGCGCAACCTGCATCGATCGCGTCGGCAGCTTCTATTGCCAGTGCACATATGGAAAGACCGGTAAGTCGAGAGTTAGCTTCCGTAGAATGTTGATCGAAAAATGTGCGGGAGGTAGAAGCAGAATTGTAGATGATCAAGATAATGTTTTCTATAGTCTTCTATAAGCGGAGATCCGAGTGGTTTCGGTACATGTTTGAATGGCTAAAATAATTGTGAATCCATATTTTGAGTCGGAAGAACTAATAATCAAAATAATGCATATAAAAATAGCAATATTAAAAATTATATATTTTTGAACTTACGTATTTTACTATGCTAAAATGACAAAATCGTACCTTTATTCGCAAGGTAATTTTGAAAGATTTTTATTAAATTTAACAAACTCGCTAAAACATAGACATTATCTGTAGAAACATTTAATACCAATTATTACTTGAAACTTTTCAAACATTTTTGTATACGAGATATTTTTTTACATCGCCGTATCAGTGATACGTTTTTCTCATAGCGGTTGAACGGTCGTTGCATCCAATTTGAGCGAATTTTACGTCGTGAGCGTGTAATATCGATTGAAAAATATAACGGAAGTCAGAAAGTCTCGAGAGAGGAAGAAACCGAGTCTCTCTCCGGGTTAGTTTAGCGAGGTCGCGCGGCGCGTATTTGCAGGAGAGCAGGGTGATTAACTCGATACCGAGTATGGTCGGGAACAGGGCTCGCGCTGCAACGTGGCGATGCGATCGGCAGGTGCAGCCGCACATATGCGGCCGGGTATGATGCGCCGCGCGCCGGTATACTGCGTAGAGAGCGTATAGAACGGGTCCCTCGGAATCTTGAGATTCCGAAGACTCCCGGGGTCCCGGCTTCTCGCCGTGTGCCGACCTTGGCGACTGGAAACGAGTTTCTGTCCTTACTCGCTCTATCCCGCCGCCCTGCCGCGAAGTAGTCGAAGTAGAAAACGCTTTTCAGATCGATTCGCGCGACGATCGCCAAATACAGGTATATTCCTCTCGCGCGCGGCCAGACATCGTCGCCATTCCTGGAAGCTGAGCGTCTGTACCGAGCGACTACAATCATCGAGTCCGCAGACGTTTTGCGTAGATGAGTCCGTTAATGATATAAACGAAGAGAGGTATTATTCGTGAGAGATTACTAATTGTTTTGCAAAATAAATGAATAATTCTATCGAGTGTCATCTAGATATGCCGATGCAATAATGCATTCAATTTCTACATTCTTTAGGGGAAAAAACTATGTTACATTCTGCATTCTAGTCGGTACTTTCGACGATTAGAAAGAGAGGGGCTTACAGTAGTTAACGAACACGCGATGTGCAATATACAAACATGTAATGGCTGCCTCTTGCGTTGCCTTCAGGCGTGCCTTTCAGTTCAGTAGAGATATACTTACAGTTAGTCGCGGGTGTGCTCTTGCATCTGCATGCATTTATTCTGGTTTATATATGAATATCCCGAGGACTTTCGGTACCGTTATTGGAGGGACCTCGTAAAGAAAAGTTCGTCTCGACGCACACGCGATCCGCTTCCCAAGGAAAATTACATGCCGCGGTCAGCTTTCTCAATTTTATATTGTCCTTCTTAGCTTACGATGCTGTGGCAATTTTTTCAATTAGTTTTATAATAAATTGTACAGCTGTATAATTTATATTGTTTGTCGGAGAAAATCGGCAAGTTATACGTTATGCGTTTTCCGCGTTTTATAGATTATTATTATTTTTATATCGATGAATGAAAGATTTTTATGACCTATTTATTATGATATATTAGGACCTTACGAAACTGTCAACCAGAAATATTTATCAGCAAAGTAAAAAAAGAAAATTTGTTCATTTTTACTAAAAAATACCACATAGAATTAGATTTCGAATTAAAAACTTTTATATAATAAAAAGAATAATGATACAGTAAAATAAATATGAGATTTTCAAGGAAGGAACGCTTATTTTTCGTAGGGCTGCTTTGTCATCTCGATGACGCCTGCACGTCGAATCCATGTCACGAGGGCGCGATCTGTGACACTAGCCCTATCAACGGGTCCTTCACCTGTTCCTGCGCCACCGGATATAAAGGACTGGACTGCTCCGAGGACATTGACGAGTGCACACAAGGTTTGATATTTTCTTGCATTACTTCTCGTAATTGTATACAAATTTTTTCTACTTTTGTATATTTTTATATGATGCAAAACTCTACTTGTACATTTACCTTTCCCCTTAAATGTATAAGTAAATCTTAACCTAAATGAAATTGTGAACAGTCGAGTGACACTTTCGTGCAAAGCGGGCAAAGTTTTGAATTATAAGTTCACCATAATTATTACATACCACTGATTATGCAGGAATAAATTCGGTAGAAATGAATCAGTTAGTTGATCGCCGGATCAATCGATTAATGTTGCTTTCGGAAATCGCTTTTAAATCGATCCGCATTCGGTTTTTCCGTTTCGACTAACTATTAATCCGCGTTTTGAAAGTAATCTCCGTTTAAATCGAAAGTAATGAGCGTCTCGGTGGTCGACATAGTTATTAATGACGGACTCGATTCAAGAACGCAGAAATGCTGGTCAACGGCGCGTTTGCGCACGATCGGGCAACTAACATCGTGAGGATAGCTATCAGATAGATGTTATCGCGCGGCAAGACCAGTTCGCATTAAAGTCGCTTGGAATGTAATAAATTGCTCTCGCGACGTTCAAATGACGGTTGAAGAAAATTCACGAATTATCGAAGCGACAAGTCGCATTTTATCTTTGCGTCATATACCCAGTTCAAAAATACAATTATCCGAAACGGTAAAAATTCTCGCTGAAATTAAATTTTCATACGTTTTAAATCGAATCGCCAAATCAAATATTGATAAAATCGCCGAGAAAATCGCTGACATAAATTTGAAATGGACGTCAGTTTAATTGGATTTATGGTTTAATAGGGAGCAATAAACCGTATAATCTACAAAAAAATAATTCTCTATGCTGTGTAATAATTCTCTTTATGCTATAACTTTTTTCGATCCATCTTTTATGCGTGCAAACTTAATTTTTTATTGCAATTAAGAAAATCTCAATGAGTCGTTGACAAGATTGACCGATGGTCTTGCTGCTCGAAGAGGTCATCGAGCTTCGTAATATTTCCTTCTGATCACGTACGTTCGTGCGTCTGTGTGCTGCCTGTCCACCTCGAACGATCTGTGCGTGTTAACATCGCTGCATTAGCGTGGGCAGTATGATAATTGTCAGTCAATAGAGGACACGCGAACAACTCTTTCTTTTTCTTTTTTTTTCGAAAGAAAAAGGAGAAGGGTTAATTTATTAGCATCTTTCATTAGCGTATTAATGGCTTTGTAACTAAAAACGGGAACCGAATTTCACGTTGTTCCGTTATGAGCTTCGTAATCACGGCAAGCGATAGCTATATGTTTTGATTTTTATCCATCATCGATCAATTCGCAAGCGAGTTGACAAGAAGCGAATTCCTGTGGAAGTGATCATTACGTTCTGTTTCGTTTTGAGAGATTAGTGTGCTTAGGTGTGACCTTACTTAATCCTGAATTGATTATGTAAAAGGCGCGGGCGCCCAGAAATAAAATGTGAAAAAAATTTCTTAATTCAATCAAACTTTACTAAATATTTATATACCAACTACTAAAATCACAATTAAAATATAGGGTTAAACAAATTTTTCTAATCGTGCAAGAAAATATTAGATAACATAAAAAATATTTTAAATATTTTTATGGTATTTAGATGTACTGTCTATATAGAATTTAATTAAATTAACCGTAAGTTATTTTAAAAAATTACACATTTAAATAATGTCGTGATTCACAAACCGTAGTTACTGTACCGTTTCGGTGTAGCAAATAGATACGTTGTTAGTCGGAAGTATCGCTAAAGGTGAAAGAAATTGAAGATGCGTCGGAATCGATATCGCGCGAAAGATTTTTTAGGTGAGATAACGGCAAGATCCGCTCGCGGCGAGACCCGAGTATAGTAATCGCTGGATTAATGTGCGCAATCCGCGTGTACGGAGGCCCCCACGGTCCGTGCAAATTGAAAACCCACACGGGGCAGATTGGCGTACGGTGAATCGATCGATTACGATCGATTAATTCGGCGCCAGATCCGCGCGTTATTTATTGTGCCGAGTCCTCGTTCTCATCACGCCGTCCCGTCGACGTTCTCGTCATCAAGTTCTGTGATCGATCTATCATCGGGAAGGTTTAATCGACACATGTTATGGGTCGTTCGTATAGCAGTGCGGTATACCAATAAAAGTGCACCTCTGCTGAAAGTTTGTTTTAAAATTATTTGAAACCATCGAAGTTCTATACGATTATGAACAATTATCACAAAATGCAATTCCTTTATAATTAATATTATTTATTTCATTTTATTATAATTAAAATATATAAGTACTTTTTTATATTCCCTGCATAACAACTCAAAAATTTAATTAAATCAATTTTAATTAAATCATAATTAATAGTGAGTTATTTTTATGAGAATTTATAATTTACTTAAAAAGAATATTATGCCTTTCAAAGTTTAAAAATTTGTACAAATGGAATAAATTCTTTATAACAGAATATAGTAGTTACTAGATACATGTTGAAAGTACGAGAACAACGAGAATTTTAAATTGCCGAATTTAAATATGGATTTCGATCGAGAGATACCAATTTATCATTTCCACATTGCTCGAGGTGACATATCGATTCGGTTACACATATTAACGCGTCGCGCGTGAACGTTCGCAGGGGGAACAGTGATTCTTAATAGCATACCGCGATGTACCCAATTTTCTCTTCCTTTCTCGATCTTTAGCTTCGGGCAAACTTGCCATTCGGAGCCGTTCCTCTTTCCTTAGCACCGTAGAACTATGATATGCGACCTATGATTGGTAGGTCCCGCATGATGTATCACGAGGGAGTCCCACTGCCAAGACGACAACGATTATTAATAATTGTGCGGAGATAATTAATGGTTATGCGTGAATTTATTGAGCCTTCTTTACAGCAGCCATTTTGAATAAACTGTATATTTATCAAATGCGTGCGTATGTACGCAATATTTCGTCATTAGATTGTAATTGCTGATATTGTTGTATCGATATCGTGACGAATACAAAGTTTTACTATAAATGTAATAGAGAGAAAAATTTCCAAATCTAGAAAGCTTCAACGCAAATAAGTTTGAGAAATATAATAGTTAGATGCGAGATTGCATTATTTGTCAATGTAATAGTCTGATGATAATATGATACTTTCCGTAATTTTTTTTCTTTTGTCTTAACGTTTTATAATAATCGTCGGATGTAAATAAATCCATCATCGTGTTAGGATTGCATTGCGAGCCCGAAACCATGGAGACTGAGGAGCCGTTCGGCTATATACGCGATACACATAGATAATGGGTTTGTAATTAACCAGTGGACAGGCAGTAGTTCGCGGGTTAATTAATAGTCCAGCCAAGACTCGAGCGCGGCATGGGGCCACACACCTCGCTGATTTCCTTGATGTGTACGCACGTGTATACACGCGCGAGTCTTATCGATATCATCTGTAAAGATTTGATTCGGTTCTCACCGTAAATCGGGATTCTGTCAGTTTCAAACATTATCGATTAAGAAACAAACAAAATTCTGTACGTGTGTCTGTGTGTGTGTGATCCGTTGTAATAATATATGTATTATATACACACACACACACACACACACACACACAAAATGCAGGAAATGTATAGGAAAATACAGGAAGTTTAAACTATAATCCACAAATTCTGAGTGAACAAAATTATGCTCGATTTTGTGAGTAATTAATGCAATATTAAAATATAACGTTCTTGCGAGTAATATTAAAATATAACTTTGCTACGCAGAAGATATCTGCGTAGCAATGTCGGCTCTTTACCGATTCAATATGCGAGATATTCACGGCGAGTAAGAATGCGGAAGGCAAAACATGGAGAGCCTACAATCGCGGGATATCGCACGAATAATTGAAATTGCGATTAAATGAACGTATTACGGATTATCGTGAATTGCCGCGGCCGTAAATGGGCTGATGATGGGAATGCGAACTCATTTAAAACGTAGACGGAGGACACGATGGAGCAAACTGAAAACGGCTTCAAGTAGAAAAATCGCCTTCGTTCCCGGCACCATAATAAATACGCAGCACCGCCCGTAGCGGAACACGGCGGTTAATCCGTTTCGCTACGGACAAAGACACTTCATTAATAATCGAAAGCACGTCTTTTGTGTGTCCGTGAGCTTTCTTCCTCGACGGACTCGCCCCACCAACTCGCAACGAACGCTCGCGTTGCACACGGGGCAGTGGATTTCCTCCTCGCATTAGTAGCTGTTCGTTAATCAACCGTCATGGAATTAATTGGATTTCGGTGGCGAGCGTTAACAATTGACTCGGTTCGCCTCGCGTTGATTGCCGCACACTTTGAAAGTGTGCCTTGTACGTAGATGATAATCGTCACTCCGTGATAATTACCGTGTAGAAAAACAGGGCAATCTAAAATAACTCTCTTTAATTCATCTAAAATGCTAATTTATGTTTCAACACATTATTTAATATATGTTTAATCTTTTTTCACACATGTGTTCTTTTAATATATATATTCAAGTTTAAAATATATGTCAATATTATGTGACTTTTTCAAGTTTTTTTTAAAGAATTTTATATATACATTTATTACGTAGATGTAACTTATAAAAATAGATGTTAAAAATGCGCTGTATCGCGTGTACCAGTGTTATTTATCATCCCTCTGAATTATTCTCGTGGCTGATAGCGTTCATTCATTGGCCTGACTACGCTTGAAATATACCAGGTGCTTCGTTTCGACCGTTAGGCATTTTTTGTACGTCTACGAACCGAGCGATGAATTAGAGAATTCGCGTTTTTCTACGATCGTCCGCGTTCCCCTTCATCTGCCCGACGACGGTGAACGGCGTCATCGCGTTCCACGTTTTGCACGGGGCATCGTAATTAGGAAGACATTACTCAAAGACAGCTCCCCTTACCCCGAGAAGGATCACTTCTCTCCCGTAATCCTGTCTCGCGGAGACCTTCGGCTACCTTTGGCTTCGGGGGCGTACGATTACTCATTTCTATGCGAAGGACGCGATTCGAGAAATTATCGGTAAATTACCGTACGGCCATGACTCTTTGTCACCTCCGTGCCATGCATGATGATGAAGGGCGAACTACCCCTTGGCCATATAATGCTGGTTCTTTCATGCGTGCGAATTTTCACTTATCAACTTGGCGATTAAACGGTGTCATCATAGAAATCGATTTATTCCTTCCGCTCTCGAGTCTTCAAAAAAAATTGTAACTCTGAGAATATTCAGAAGAAATAGAAAAATTTGTTTACTACATAGCATATCTCTATTTATATATTATAATATTGCTATTTTATAAATTTCGATTTGTAATCAGAAGCTAAAAATGCATACGAAATCAATTTAAGTGAAATCCGCATAAATACAATCATTATTCATCGAAATATGAATTTATTCTTCAATGCACATTCAACAACAGATGATTTAATTAACGCTAACTCACCATTGTGCGTTTTTTTACCATTTGAGACCAAGAAGCGTCAGCAATTTACCAAACTCAAATGTGCTTTTCGCCGCATTCTTTATATACCGCGCATTAATATCGCCGGTGATTAGCCCGGACTTCGGGCCCATCTCATCTCATTTATCCCCCTTTTTTCTCCTCTCGGCCGTTTGATACCACAAGTCATTAAACTCTGTAGATCGGCCTGTCTCTCCTCCACACCCTCCACACCCTGTCTCATCCGTCTCTTCCTCTGACGATTGCCCTGGGCACTCGGAGATTCTGAACACTGATAAAACGACAGGGCTCTTTGCTCCGGATGGTCGGTAAGAAATCCTCGAGGATTAGTTTATTAATGGCCACCGGGCATAATTATCGGCTGCTCGGCGTCAAGGTGAATATTTCGATGATCGTTCTGCCCAGTGGCTGCGCTGTTCTCGCGATCGCGATCTACATTCTTTTTTTTGAATCTGTGGTATACGGGGAGTACGTTCACTTATCGCCTACTCTTCGATGCCCATGGTCGCACTTATTCTCGGAATAATAATTTAAATAGCGCCCAAACGTTTGTGACTCGCGACGAGACCGTAGAAAATTTCTTAATGCTCCAAAGCGTTTGCTCCGGAAATCGAGATAGTGGTCGAAAATAATACAATAATTGTTAGGGAAATCTTCTTGCTTGTATCTCTTTTCCTCTCCTCGCACAATTGTCTTTTAATTATTCAGTTTTCGGAATCTTGCTCTGGCAAACAGGAGATTTATTTAATCGGCAGGTTTATTAAATCGACGGGTCTAACGTCACCCTCCTGTTTTGTGGACAGTTTAATTAGTGCTCAAAGAAATCCTTTTATGATAATTTATGCTATCGTCTTACACCTATAAGACATCTAATATAGAATGTATTAATTTTTATTATATATTTATACAATAATGCCCATTTTATTTATATAATAATGTCATATGCCTTTACTTATTTTGCTGAATCGTGATATTTTGTTTCATTCTGACCAGTATAATGTTTCTTTATTTACAATTCATGTGATCATCATCACCCCATCTGCCTTCCTCTTTTCTACCTGCAGTTTATAAATATTTACGTCGAATTTCTGAAAATCTCAGACGAGGTTTTACATATAACTGCAGTCAGCCGTCTCGTTTGGTGTTGAATTACACCACCTAGTCTGCTCCGGAGAACTTGAAATCCTTCATCGTGCGAAGGTGACACCGGTCAGGATGTCACGAGAACTTTTTACACTCCTCTCGAAAACGAATCGGGGAAGAATCCGGCTTAGCAAACACATGAATATAATATTCCTTGCATTTTTTTTAATATTGTATATTTTTTATTTAAAAGTTGCATATTACATCTTTTCACTTTTGAACAATGAATGACTGGGAATCAATTGCCTCTTTTGTTTATTATATAATATAGATGCGATAATAGTATCATAATGACTGCGTGCAAATGTAAATACGGTAATGCGTAACGAAAACTTCCGTCACGGTTGTTCTTTATTTTCGTTTTCTCGTGCTTGCTTTTGGTGCCGACATTAAGCTGCCCAGGAACTGTAACCGTACGTTGATACCTGTTAGCTAAACAAAAGCCATTGTTACATCGAAATTTGGTCGGTATTACCTGAAGCAATCTCTGTTGGTGATATGCATGCATCGTATCGAAAGTCCTGTTTGCATTTTCTCAACAAGAATAAATTGCTATATTAAAATTTTAAATGCTGATTACTAAGTATGACAATCTTAATCGTCTTCGCGGACATTTTTTATTTTACATTTTCTCTTTTATATTACAAACAAAATTGTAAAATAGACATTCTCGATCAAATTTTCGTAAAGAATCCATAATTGTAGGGAACTTTCATGTTTTCGGTAATTATAACTATATGTATATATAAATCTTTAAGTTTTTTTGACTCTCTTATATAATCTATCTCTTACGCACATCCACTACTTAATAGTTACGTTATGTGCGGTATATTATTAAAAAATACGAAGCCTCGAAAATTAAAATGGTTTCAACGTTACCGAAGCTACAGTTTACAGCGCAAAAAGCGCAAATCACGAGAGCAGCGATTCGACGACGTGGTTGACGCACGACGACAGCGCGCCAGGTATAATGAGATTTTGCCGGAAGTCGCGTCGAAGGAGGAGCGAGAAGGCTGGAGTGGGCCCCCGAGTCGGCGGCGTTGTCCGTGCACCACAGAAGCGCAGTTTCCTCGGAGGGGCGCCCCCGCGGCGCGGGGCCCCCATGAACGAATCTAATTAAACGCTAAATTGTTATTTTAAGTTTAATAACAACCATAATGATCTCGCGCCCGAGCCGGGACTCTGTTATTATCTAGATTGCATATTTTCTGGTAGATTAAGTTCCTTAAGCGAAGGGAGCTTGGGCTCCCGGCAAGAGAGCAAGAAGCCTCTTCGGATGAGCTTGATGCAACCGAGCGCGGGGAATCTTGCCGCTGGTGGCGGTGCAACGCCACTTGCAAACTGCACCTCGCGGCGTACTGCAACCGGACCAATTATGCCGCGTTGTTTCTCTGGAGAATCTGGGAAATATGTAAAAGTTGCGTAAAATCAAAACGTAATTGAGGATTTTAAGAATTCTGCATTAATTGCCGAAAAGCGACATAACAATTTTCTAAAATCGGACATTTTTATCTATTAGGTACACAAAAATTCCTAACACAAAGTTGGAATTATTTGCAAAGCGTTATATTAATACAAAACGCTTTTATCGCAAAAAAAGTTTGAGTTATTTCAATGGCGTTTAGTGAAATAATACTTGCAAATATTGGTGACTCGGCGAGTGAATCTCACCGCTGCTTTCGAGTGCCTATATGTATGCTGATGGCCTTTTAACGCTAATTCTGTAGCTCGCGACTATACAGTACGTGGCATTCTTGGAGAGCGATTCGTCATCTCTCCTACCGTCACGTCACCCGATCGCGAAACACGGTGCAGCAATGCGTTTCTTACTGCCGCGAGTAAACGTACGTATACGTTTCTTTCCGTCGCGCCATTTCCCTCGGTTCTCTCTTTCATCGCCCTTGTCCGTTACGCGACAGTAATTACACCGCCGGGTCGGAAAAACCGTTGGCGAAATACACGAGTGCGGTATGCGACTGAAGCAAAACGCCTCTTTACAAACTCGTGCGTACTCTCAACTATACCGATGAGAAAAGCCGGTATGTGTCACGGCACTTGCAGCTAATCGTGTGCGTTGCTTCGAGAATTGCAATGACATTATTGGAAAAAAAAACAACAACATTTGCATGCTTTATTGTCCTTATGCTAAAGTAGATATTGGCAAAATGAAAGCTGATTAATAAATACAAACTCTATGCAAACTCTATACATTTATCTATTATACAAATATCTATGCATTTTATTTATTTATATCTAACTGTATATATAGTATTTATATTTATTTGTTTTTGTATCTATTTTGATCTGTATATCTATATTCTTAAAATATTAATATTACATATTAATATAAACTGTATGTATAATAATATAATATATGTATTATTACTAATTCTGTGACATCCAGTATCAATAATTTTGTATAGTAAAAATTATAATTATTAGTAGTACAGATCTTAGCTTTAATTATCATACGATAATGGAAAGAATGATTCTGCTGAAGTGTATAAAAATTAGGCCAGATACAGATCTAAAAATAATTATCTTGGATCATCAAAATAATTACATAGAATGCTTGAAGCATGATAATTACAAAAAGGTTTGACATTTTAGTAACTTTCTAGCAGTCTGATCGTCTCCAATATAATTATTTAAATGGTCCAACATAATTATTTTTAAATTTGTATTTTATAGCTAAATTTTTAGATATTTTAAACCGTTCTTTTCATGTACGAATAACATACAATATAGTAAGTAAAATTAATTCAATATAGTTGAAGTGCAAAATTCCATTGCGTATAGAAATGAGGAAGATAGAGAGAGAAAATTTCTAATGAAGCTCTCATTTGGAAAGACACGCCGAGTAGGTAACTGCATCCGTAGCAATTATCTCGTTGCAATTAGAGAGGGCTATACGTATCTCCGAGAAAAGAGGGGTTCCGCGGGCAAAACGCGATCTCCTTTAAACGAATTGTCGTCGTCAGGGCTTCAAGAATGCTCTACCAGCATACTCCTTCTTATGGTCGAGTTAGCCGGGTATAGGAGAGAAGTATTCTCTCCTCTCTCCCTTCTCTCTCCCGCTCTAATGGCGGCATCTAAAAAGTGCCGGCGAGTTTGCCAATTAAGGAGCACTATCCGCGGCGTACGTTTGCTCGTAAGCTGATCCAGCGGTAGAAATGCGCTATATCGAGTCGACTCTTAAAACCGTATTCAGTTATTAATTATTATGCGAGCCATGTGCGTTGCTTTGCCACGGTTTAAATCATTAGTAAGTATCGGCACGAAAAGTCGTCCCAGTACCTCGCCTTCCCTTATCTCGGTCTCACCGCAAAAGAACGGGAAAAAGTTTCGCTCGAAATGGTACCCCGTAAGTGTGTCTCAATACCGAAACCGGATGAACTTTCACTAAAGAACCCCGCAGAGATGCAACGGCGAAGCTCCCCTTTTGGAATTTCGTGGCGTCAATTATCCACCATATATCGGAGTAGAACGGATCGGAATGTGTCACAGAGGTCTGCTTTGTATCAAGCGTTAAATTACTCAGTGCTGAATGACTGCATAAGATTCTTGCGTTGCGTTAAATAATTTTCTGTCGATACTTTATTTTTTTTTTTACTTTATATAATTTGACCAAAATTATACTTCTTATAAAAATAATGTATTCTTAAAATAAATTAAATAAATTCCAAGTAATCTGTATATTTTAATCCGACTCTTCAGATATTTTGACTGATTTTCAATGACGACATCTTTCTTTTCTTATTTATTGCAGGCTCTCCTTGCGAGCACGACGGTATCTGCGTGAACACGCCCGGATCCTTCGCGTGCAACTGTACGCAAGGATTCACGGGTCCGCGATGTGAAACGAATGTGAACGAGTGCGAGTCGCATCCGTGTCAAAACGACGGTTCCTGCTTGGACGATCCTGGGACCTTTCGATGCGTCTGCATGCCTGGTAAGTACATCGCTCTCTATAATTCATCTCACGGTATCTTGCGGATGATTACGTGTCCCTTTGATGTCGTATGTTCCGCACTTTTCTCTCAGAGAGAACAGCGATACATCTCTTCGCACGTCCTAAAAGGGACACCGCGTAATTCCCTTTACTTCCTTGCGTGACCATGAACGTGTCACGATCGAAAACACACTTCGGTCACTTTCACGATGGCAATTTCTTTTCGAATTGTTGTTGTCGTTTATATTCCGTGCAAAGTAACTTCTATATATATCGGTCGCTATATTGCACATATTTCCATCGTTCCGCATGCTTTTTGATGGTTTCATACAAGGTCTGTCGTGAAAGTTGTAATTACGTTCGGAAGTGTCGGCTTCCCTCAAACACGGATCATTTATTTTCGCGGTCTTGTCGCTCGAAATGGGTTTTTTATGTTTTCACGTGAGATGTTTTTGTAAAAGTGGTTCTTTCCGTTGGAAAGTTTATATATCCTTATGGTAATGATCGCGTCATTGTTTCGACAAAAACAAGATATAGAGCCAAAAATATAATCAGTTTTAAATCACAGCTGAAACTTAACGCTAATAGTAGTAAAAAGAGTTTATATAGGTAGTGAGAAAAAAAGTTTTTTGTCAATTTTAAACGTATAAGTAAAACTTCTTTGGTCTTATTACGTCTTTCGTCTTTTCACATAAAATTTTTTACGAGAAAAAAGTTTTCCTGCAAGAAAAGGAATTAGATCATTTTGATTATAAACTTTCAATTAAGGTTTCGGATTTTATAAACACGCTTTAATAGCCTGTTTCGAAGTTTCAACGTTTTCGCGGTCAATACTGAGACGCATTTTCGCGGGAAATTGCGGGAGATGCGAGATGCGAGACGCGCGAAAAGACGCGATCCGCCGCGCGCGATAGCCGGCCAGTTGCCGCCGCGCCACGTAGCACAGGGGACCCCGGACCCCGGGCCCCGAGGCCCGCACTATGTCGTCTGTAAATTCTTCCGAGATGACAGTGCGCCGCGGCTTGCATTATCTGATACACACAAGAGCCGTGACGGGAGGGCAGCGACCGGCAACTCGTTTACTCTTTTAACGTCGGCGCGCGTAAGTCAGCCTTAATTGTTTGACGCCGGCGGAACGACGCGATCTATCCCTCGGTCCGTTAAGGGATCGTGCCCCTTAAGGGTTCGGACGTAAAGCCGCGAGAGATTTGCACGACCGATAATCGATATAATCGACAGCGAATGCACCGCGCATCACCGAGATCATGGAATCGCGCGAACGCCAGAGGATATCTCGTTGGGATAATCGAGGATTTGAAGTTTCAAGTCCGCATTTATTTATAATCACAAGTGTGAATTCGTTTTTTCAACATCGATAATGGTGATTAACAATAAGTATATAGGGATATAAATAACTGCGGGTTAAATGATGGCCGAAGAGGAACATCGTTGTTCATATATAGATTCGCGTGTGATTTCTAGCGATCGTTAAATAGGAGTTATTAATATTCTTTTAATAATATAGCAAGTCTTCGTAGTTATTTTGTACTTAAAACCTATCTGAAATACGTAAAAACAATGAAGCGTTAGAAAATGTCTTTACAATTAGTATAGTTTAATTTGCTAGCGAAATTTATTTCGCAAAGCGATTCCGTTCTTCTTAGCGCCTTAGAACTTTAATCGTTCGTGTGAAAAAGGTCAAGGTCAATTTTTCAAATATCACTTCTGGTACCACCGGTCGATGATAATTGGTTCACAGCAACGGTTGTAACAACGCGAGTGCCTCGCGCACTGGCGAGCTCCCGCGGTGCGACAAATGGAGCATTAAACGCGATAAACGAAAAGTCGAGATGCGAAAACAGCGGCCATTGATTACGAACGCTTGAATGCGATATCGCTTTTTTCTTTTTTACTCTCTCATTGGCCCTTTGCGCCGTTAATTGATGACATTAATTTGCATTTCGCGTAATCTTTGGCAAAGGAAAGTTCTTCGCCCTTGTTCCGTCATCATTATACACGTTACTCTGGCGATAAATCTGTGAAAAGAATTGTTAAAAGGTATCATCTAATTAAGGAAACAAGTCTCATATCACAATGTTCTTTGATAAAGCTTTTTATATGCTGAGCGATATAATTATTTACATAATCTATTTTTGACATCTGGATTTTTATTAGGATTAATTGATTAAGATTTATTAGGATTAATTAGGATTAATTTATTAGGATTTTTTAGTATTACACACAATAAAATCTTACAACAAAACTTAATGATTAGAATTACGCTTTTTTAAATTAATAGATATTAATATTTTGAAAATTATTTAATACACGTATTTATTTTTTATAGAAAATTGTAGCAAAAGAGAAACGAATTGCACTACTTATTTATACTCGAGAATTATTATATTAGAGAACGGACAGACGAATGAAATTCTTCAACGTCGAAGAGGCGCTCTGAAAAGAACGGAGGAAATCGGGGACCTGAAAAAGTGAGATAACAAAAAATTAGGAACTCTTTCGGGTCCTCGAATAGACCTCGGCAAGGTAGACGGGTGGGATGAACGAGGAAGGGGGCGAGCAGTAAAATATGATAGCAGGATTCGCGAAATATGAGACCGAGACGACGGGATCCGTTGCCCCAGGCCCCCGTGGGCCCCCGTGCGGGCACAAAGGCTTATCTTGTCCCTCGGCTTACTCCGCCATTTTGGTACTCCACCTCCGCCTTCCCTCCCCCGCTTCTTCTTTTTCGTTCCTCCTCGTCCTGCGCCTCCTCGTGCTCTTTCTCATCTTTTTCGTCTCTCCTTGCTTCGACCCTTCGTCGAGCCGTACGTCGTGCCTCCCTTTCTTGTCGGGAGGCCCGCTGTCCCGTAAAAGGATCCGCTAAGTAGCGCTAAGAGGTTCGAGGAAAGAGGATACTTGGGCATTCAGAATTTTGCACGACGGACCCGCAGCATCGGTGTTTTGCACGTATTATATCTGGCCTTTGTAATTGTCGTTGGCGCAGCTCCACCGCATCTCATCTCTGTTTCGCGTTGCGCGGCGCGTAATGAGAGAAGCTTTTCTCCTCCGTCGGGAAGAGAAATTAGATCTGGATCACGACCATCGCGAAATGTCGTTATTTTTCTGAATTGAGTTAAACGCTTGATGGATCACTGAGCATTCGTGATATTCTTTAGAACAAAAAAGTCACATTTGCACTCTTAAATGGCTCAAGTTACATCTAACTCTTAGGAATGAAATCTCAATTAAATTTCTACTTTAATAAAAATATTTATAGTGATAGTCGATATATCATTCTTAATTTATTTTTCTTTTATTCTCATTTATCAAATATTCTCATTGATCGTTTTAAACCAACACTTAACTTGTTTGTGCTTTATTTAAATTTAAATATTACGTTTTTAAATTAATTATTTTCATTATCTACTACTCATGATCTTATTGTATTGCGATTCGGAAGACCTCGCTAGACATATACAGACACATCATATTGCGGATATCACGGGAGGTGTCCGCCGTATTATGCTCGCACGAAGTTTATGATCATCCGCGTATATAATGAAGAGGAGGAGTGGCATGAGATCTTCCAGTGTGTCATTGACGTACGAGAGCAATTACGACGCTATTGCGTTTTCTACCGGGCGATCTGATAGTACCGGCTTTCTTCTTGGTTGATGAATGTTCACGCGATGCGCACTTCGTAGGCTGCAGTCCTGAAAAATGCGGATTAATAAATCGGTAGCGCGGCGAGCGATATGCTGCGGATTACATCAACTTGCTATTAAACAACACAGGAATGTAATGAGTCGGTCCTTTCAACTGACAATCGTTAAATTGCACACACGACCGTTTGTGTCGACTATCAGTATGCAATGACGGCGTGAGTTCTCTGACTTGCAACTGGTTGTTTGATGTTTCAACGAGAAAGATTCGAGTGACCTTAAATAAGTCCGTACTTTCTGCTTCAGACCTCGACATAAGTTTACTAAGTCTTATCGATCATAATAAAACGACACGAATAATTTCTCAAAATTTAGTATAAAACATTGCAAAGGATATGAAAACGAATTAACGTATTATAACATTCGTGGAGCGATTATCACCGAAATAGTTAAAACTTGAGAACGGCATTTATATCGCAAAAAAAAATAGCGTTGTGTTCAATTAAACTTAAAACTCTCGCAATAATTCCAAGTAAATTCTTGTCATATATAAGTTATTAAAATTTTAAAATGATTTTGTGACGTACATTTTTGTCGTAACTCCCAATCAGACTTATTCTCTTCGCGATGTTCTAGCTACCCAACCGACTACCTAGTTTGTTGTGCGAATGAAGATGACATAAAGCCGGCGTCGCGCAGGAAGGCATTACAAATCGCCGCGCAAACACTCCAACACAACGCGAAACAATGTTATCCGCCACGCCATCACACGCTCGTACACTTCCAGGTGTTCACACGAAACAGGAATTCGCGAGACGAGTGGTAGACTTCTTCCTCGGGCAGTACGTTCCTCTCGGGATCTCCAAAGATATTCGCTTAAAGGCGTTCAGTTTCCATTTTTCGCTATGACTTTTGTCGAAGCGAAATTAAAACAACTGTATCTTTATTCGCGTTTCTCAGATCTCACTCTGTAATATCGGCGATCTAGAGACAATCGATCGTCAACAGATACCATTGAAAAAGGTGTAAAAAGCTCCGCAGAGCCGAATTGTAATCGAGACATATTTTACTGTCACGCGCAATCTGCGAGTTTTTCTTTTTCCTTTCGACTCTGTCTCTCGTTCTCGTGCCATTCCTTTTACGACGGCGCATCGCATCGCGGAAGATTTGTTACCCTTGGACCAACGAGAGAGATATCTCAATATTCGCAGCTTGATACAGCCAGCGTACACGGATACACATGTACACACGCACACACGTTTACGCTGCGTACCTCGAAGAAGTAGGAGTTCTGTCGTTGGACACGCGCGGGGATTCGTATGATACATTACTGAAGATGTAGATTGCTCTCGGTACGATCCAGCAGCCTTGCATTGTCGCGGAAGGGACAATGGCTACGTTCTGTTATCTTCCAGCCCTTATTCTACGTCGTATTCTCTTCTCGTCTCTTTTTCTCTCGCTACAAGATTCAACCGCGCTCCTTCTGTTTTCCAAGAATCTAGAACTTTTGCAAATAGACATCATCAACAAAGAACTCTATTTACAATGGAGATAAATAGATTGATTTGTTGGAGAAATCGACATTATTGACTTACATTATTTAAATATATTCATTTTACGGTTTTTTAATGTTATTTTATTCACAATCTTATTATAGTCAGTTTATTAAATTATATCGTAGCTGCGAAATGCTTATTATATTTGCGGTTTTCATACGATACACCGGCGAGATCTGTGTGTTTCGTGAACAATACTAGCATTATCTCCATTTGAAAGAAACCTCTTCAATTGACATATTGACTCTCGCGTTCGAGAATCTCGCGCGATTGTCCGTTTGAGACTCGCTCGTCGTGAGCGAGACTTCTTTTGGCGAAGTTTAGTCGGACTAATTAAGTGGGCATAGTCCGCCTCGCGGGTATGCTTTTGTTTCTTTCCGGTCAGCAAGAAAGACAGCAAGTTAGTTGTCGAAGCAGAGGTGGATGCGCCAACTGTCAGGAGTGACGGCACCCTCCCGGGGTGAAGGAGACGCGCGCATTTATTGTCCAGGCCCTTTTGAATGCTCTTTTGCACGGACATCACCATTTTCTTTTTCTTCCGCGTCGCTCCGCGCGCGTGTTCGGATCTTCGGCCGCTTCATCATTCCACCGTCGAAAGACGTCGATGCCATTTTTATCGCGCAGCTTGAGGAACAATGCCAGCCGTGATCTTAGGACGTTGCCCTGCCGAATAATGTGTCTGATTTATGCCTGATGTTAGCTACGCTGATTCTGAACATACAAGACTTTGCCTGCACGGTCCTATATACACCCCCAATATAATTTATATTAATATAACAATTAAGAACTTATATCATTAATGAATATGTAATTTCGTTACTTATAAATAACAAGAAGATCAGTCGTTACTTTATTCATTTATTTATTTAGCATTTTGTTATTTTTTACATACTTGACGAATTGTACTTTCAGTAGAAGACAACAAAAGCTTCCGTGACTTCGGGCAATACGGGATTGTTGACGTATTTGCGGGAACAGTTACATAAATACGGTGCAGTATATACGTAAAAGTGTCGAGAAGGCCCGCCAAGATTCTATCTGTACTTACCCAACACGCCCGTTAAGTCTTCCGGCGGACTTTATCCGCTTGATCTGCGCTCACAAGTCCTTTCTTCAGCTTCTCATCCCCTCACCGCCGGCCTGCCTTCTTCGACTTCTCTTTATCTACCTCTATCTCTCATTCCTCTTTGTCCAGTTTCGTCAAAATTAGAAGGAGAAGTTCTAGAAAGGCGGTATCTAAAGTGGTCCAGATAATTGGTCCCTTATCCGGTAAAACAGATGAAAAAAAGATGGGTCTTGAAGATAGAATTTTCAAGTTTGAGAGTGAAAAAAAAATTTTTTCTCTGAATCAACCGCGATTATTACGAGTTTGATTACCGTAATTAATGATACCACTTTTTGATTTCGATTTAAAAAGTTATCTGTATAAAAAATATTACTACTAGAGAGAAAAAGAAATTATCTAAAGAAGTTATCGTAATAACAGATAGGATGCTGTGAACAATTTATTTTTCTATTGAATTTTCCATCGATTTTACTAAACTTATACAGTTTCACATTTTATATGATTTGTCGAGCATAAGACTCAAATTTTATTAAAATAACTAAAGTAACAACGAAACGTAGCGAACAAAAGCTCCGAAGTAACGAGAAGGGGGAAAGATCGCGAAGTAAGAGCATCTCGAGCCACTAGAGCCGTTTCGTTGCTAACAAGCCGGATTGTCTCTCAGCAAGACACCATCCTCCATCCCTGTAGCGCGTCTTCTTCGTCCGGGCATCAGTCACTCTTGAAATCGTCATCAGGAACCTCGGCGACGTCATAGGACCGTACACACGTGTATGTGTGAGTGCGTACCCGCGAGGCCTGCGTACGTGCACGTGGTCCAACGATGTCTTGTGTTTTGCCTCGGAGCACTCGTGATATATGGTCGCCATGAACGAGACGGACACACCGCGCCTTCTGGATAACGTGTCTCTTCTGCATGTTCCTCCGCTCGTTACTTCTTCCTGCGTTTTTTTCCGTTCAACAGTGCACTACCGGCAGGAGTTGTTCGACGGTGGAAAAAGTTCGAAATGAATACTGGCCTTATAAGTGAGACGAATTATAGCGTTTAAGGGACGTGAATAAAATTATTCTTCCACAAGTAACATTTCATTTATATTTTTAATAATATTTTTATTAATATAAATGCTTGTGGCTGAGAATTTAAATTTTTTAGAATTGAATTATCTCATACGTAATTATTTTTTGTTGCCATGCATCCAACGTATTCTTCGTTCCACTTGACATATGATATTTTATGTCTCGTATATGAATTTTTCAAGCAACCTCATTTAAATTCATAAAGCTGATCCTTGTTCCGAGTTCGCTATTGTGTTAGCGATGAACACCTGTTTGAATACATCTCGCGAGCATTCGCGCGCGTGTTGGAATCTCAACTTTTCGACGAAGCGCGCTTTTCGCCGGCTCCATTCGAAACCGACGCATCATTGTGACGAGGAAATTGGCCTTCGCGAGTCGACGAACCGCGGCCAATGGAATTACGTCCGTTCTGACGCTGACAAAGGGCAGCCTGATTTCTATGGGACGAATTCCCTTCGCCGGTGACTGGTGCCGGCTCTTTCGCTCGCGTTCGTCCCCTCCTCGTTCCCTCCTGTCGTGGAAATAGCCAATTTAAGGGTACAACGGGATCGACATGCGTGCATACGTGCGTGCGTGCGTGCGTGCATGTGCAAGAAAGTGCACGGGGTCGCATACAAATGCGGCTTTAAATGCAGTCCCTAAGCCCCGCCGCCGATGGTACCATTCCCCATGGAGGATGGTTTCCTTTGCGCCCGCTTTCAGCTTAGGTCGCGCCGGCGCGACCTCTCTTCCCGCCTTCGTGGAGGAGAGTCGCGATCGTAAACCGGGGCTGCCAACGAATCCAGAACGAATCGGGAGTGCTTTCGACACGATGTCTTCGGCGAGGGGGAGAAGCTTCAACCTGAGATGACTTTGAATGAACCGCGAGAGAGAGGCGAGGCGAGGGCTCAGCGGGGAGCATTATTGTTTTGTTTTGCAACTTTATGTTTATATGGCGACTACAATTGCCTCCAAGTATTCTGTGAAAACACTTTAGCTGATCAAGAATTCAATTTTTGAAGTTGAAAAAAGTTCATCGAGAACTGTATTTTTTCTCAGTCGTCCTTCCAATTTCCGTATACTATCGTTGATGCGACTGGGGATGATGTAACACCAGTTTCTCGCCTGTTGTGCGGTCACGGCGCGCAAAGTTTAACGCATATACCGCAGGCAACGCGCTCAAGCCGGATTCGCAGGATACGAAAGCGAAGGTACAACGACACCGGACACATTGTCCTGTCCCGCGGCGTTATTTATCTCAAACTGTCGCCAAGTTCTACGCCCATCGTGGCACTCCGTGGCGTGCATCGCAAAACAACGAAGAGGAAGAAGAAGAAAACCGGGAAGACGGAGGAGAAAGAAGTTATAAAGTCGCAGAACGAGCAGGATTCTGCATACCCAAGCCTGCACTTTGTGTTTCACTGTCTTTGTGCACTTGCAGTGTCTTGTGTCGCTTGCGCTGTACGGCCAAGTCGCGATACTCACGCGATAAATGCCATAAGCATCAACTCTTACTCTGATACAAGAAAATCTCTACAAAAATAAGAAAAATAAATCTTTTTCTATGAACTTACGCACTGTAAGTAAAAGTATTATGTTCTACTACGAAAACAAAATATTAAAATTCCTAAAAGGAAATAAGAAAATAGTTCATTACATTAATGTCTCAAAATTTTATAATTTGTGAACCAACACTTTCATTCTAATTACACCTTTGTCACCGTGAAATACTAATATTAAACATCGTCAAAGTTTTGATTTTTACAAAAAGTACAAGACGGACATTACCTGATACGTCACACTGTAACGATGTACAGTTCAACTACAAGTCGAGGGTACGGCATCCAATTTACTGTCGTCCGTGGAGGTCAGAGTCATTGATATTCCACGGATCGGCGGATCGAGCAGGAATCGCGGCCTCGGTCAGGATCCCCACGTCCATCCGGGATCGATAATTTTCTTCCACGGGGAACACACGATATATGGTCCTGTACCATCGACGGCATCGATCCGTCTGATCCGCCGCTATATCGATGTACCGTTATCCCGTGCGGCGAACGGGCGTGTGACGGCGAAAGAGGCGGGAGACAATCCTAGATCCCAGCTGATAATAGCGGAATGACGAGTGAAACCTGGTAGAAAAGGGCACTTGACAGATAGACAGGCTGGCATAAACATGTATGTGTGTATACGTATCCATTGGAAAGCTCGTTCTGCTACCGAAGAGATGGAGATAAGACAGTATTGGCACCGGTTTCGTCGTTCTTCTACATCTTCTATTTGATCAGCTTATTTGCTTCGATTCTCGGCCACGGTGTTCGATAGAGTTGCAGAAAATTTATATTTGAATCTGAAAATAGCATTTATCTCCGGATACTGAAATAATCGATAAGATACAAACTGCGAATATAGGAAATCCATTATACCATTATAATGTATATTAATGATAAAATAATACATTGAAGAAAATAGATATAAAGAAAATGTAAGTTGCAAAATAAGTATTGAGGAAAATTTGTAAAGCTATAATCATGAAATAACATCACTTGTTTAATCTTTAAGAAATCTCAATGTAACGAAAGAATAACTTTGATAACGTTTTACTAATGTCACCTTAAATGTTAAAGCGACAGTGTAGGTATGTATACAAAAATTAATACCTTAAAGGTAACGAACAAATAATGGATGCAATTTGAGATTAGCATGTACATTGCAAGTCATGACGATTCCCCATTTTCGCATAAATTGCCAAGAGTTTGCTGAGATCAATTTTAGTTGAAACAATCTTTCGATCGTTTCTTATTAATACTATCCCGCATCGATAAGAATCGATCCGATCGATCAGGAAGAACTTGGGCGGAGATACTGTCGTTATCGCAGCAAAGAAATTAATTTGGATCCCGAAATGAACCGCCACTTTATTGGCGGAAGTTAATTACCGCAGCCGAAGTCCTCTTCTCCCTCTCTTTTTTTAAATATCTCCCGCTCCGCCTTCTTATACCGTTTTCCATTAAAGACGTGTGCAAATTGACGCTTTCGTATTTCGCTGATTAAAGGATAAGCTTCGGAATTATTTCATTGAACAAATGCCACTATGTTTCGCCAAGTTTTGTATATATCAACGTATTATGCTGCAATTAATTACGAAAGTATTTTATATATTTAAATTAATTTAAGATATAATAAGCGTATAATTTTAGCGCTATTCGATGCATATTAAATAATTTTGATGACGAGAAAAATATGTGTAATGAAAGTACCGGAAGTTTCATTCCACTGATCGAGTCTATTATTCTATTGAAAATATGTGGGATTTGCTTCATATCTTTCTATAAAGAACTATAATATCATGTTTGATATTCACTTCACGAATTATATCAATAATTCCACAATTTGAATATTTCTACCTCGATTTCTACTTATGTAATATTTCAACTTTAATTGTTTGACACTGTGTCATGAACTAATTTCTTTATTTTAAGTTTTATATATTTACATATTTATATATTTTCTTAATTTAGCTTCGTTAAAATTCACGAATGATGAGGATTTATAAGTAAAGACTCTTTTATATTAATTGCGAGATTTTTTTTACGGTTACTCTTTTTTCTCGATTGTTTCGATTCTTCGACAATCGTTCTTTACTTTTTACCTTGAGACATTCAATTCGTTTGGGAACCTATCGAAAGCGTATCGACACGATTCTCGTAACGAGAATAAGCGTATAAGACAATGGACGAAGAGCTGAGGAATAAGGATATAGGGTGTAAGGAATCACGTAAATCTCCTTGCTTCATCTCGCAAACTCCGAGCTTTCAATTCGCCTATTGCGAGAAGACCTTTGGCGCAAATCGTGTTTCATTACTCATTTCATTACCGTAAAACGACAATAAAACTAATTGCAACTGAAATGGAGGAGAAACTAGGGTTTATACCTGCTGTCGTTTTTCGTCTGTTTTATCCAGTGTTCCGTTTCGTTCAATAGATCCTCAGAAGCGGATCAAGTTCGATTGTAATTGCGATTGTCTCGAAATCTCTTAACAAAGTTATCTTACAATGAAACATCATTATATTCTTGGTTAATGAAAATTGTTTTCATGAACTCCTCTTTAATTAAAAAAAGTTGTTTATACTTGCGTAATAAAATGCTTACAAATAGAGATTTTTTAAAAACATTACCTTATCGCCATATTTGGTGATGTGCTCAGTAGTGTATAATGCGCGAGATCTTAATTTTTGATCGGCAATTTCGTTGAGTTTTATTAATGCCAGTGGGCGATTAATGGGCGAGCAAATTACAATTGGAGACGAGCTCTGAGCCCGTTGCTACATATGTCGAATGATCGATGGTATCGTAGTATTTATTATTCATTACTGCTAAGCCGTACATATGTGCGCTCGTGGCCTGGTCGGCAAGTAATTAAAGTGATTAATGCCTTTCTTAATTGTCGAACGGAGAGACAGAAAGGGTCGTAATCTCAGCCAGTACGACTGCAAAAGTCCGAATTTTATTGCGTCTGTTTAGGCTCTCGTCACGTTTTATGCGCACGTGTTACATCTTGTGGCAACAGTATACAAAGAATAACGCAGGAATATAAAGAGAGAATAGTAAAAGCGTGGCATCACGACTCACGGCTCGCGTGCCAGAAGATCAGATGTTTTAAAGCGATTTTTCCAATTTAACATCATGGCTCGCGCATCGCAAAGTACGTAAACGCGTTTCGCTAATATTTTATTAATAACCACACGCACGGTCATAATAATCCGCGCAATAATGTTAAGGTTCGCTTTTACGCAGCGAGGTGTATAACATGAACATGTGGCGGATTAACACACCGACACGCGGCGTTAATCTGTTATTAGCGAACCGCTCGTAATGAAAAGTCGACCCTCAATAAGGTGACGCATCGCTGTTATCGGCATATTGATAGCTCCTTTTTCTTCGACTTGTATACCGATAAAGGTGCATTTACTGCCGAGTTCGCCAGTATTGAGAGAGAAAGAGAGAGAGAGAGAGAGACTCCCTTCGCGTTTCTTCGCATAAATCATTCCTCTCTATCACGTTGTTTCCACCCGATCTCGCACCGACGTTCTGTTAATTGCACTGTTTTATAATTTACTTTTGATATTAGATATTTAATACGAGCATAACTTACGCGCCAAAGTACTCGTGCGTATTTAATGTCATGTGTATTAATCAGCAACGACCGCGGAAATTGAAATGACTTGGTCTGATAAAACGTTGAAACTAATTGTAAGTGGAGTTGTAAAATATTGAATCTCTTTGATTAAATAGCTCTAAATTGGATTTATATTGATACGACGTGCAATTTTAGTTAATTAAAAAAAGATCTCGTTAGTTATTTATGTTTTGACATATTTATTTTTCATGTTATATAATTAAATCTTAATCTTAATCTAATATCGCATTTATCTTATGTATACATTTACTTATTAGATTTTGTAAATTTCTTTGATTGACTTTGAAGTTCAAAGGCCCTTCTGTGTTATATATTAAATATAAAAGCGAATAAGATTATTTTAACACACATTACCATTTCTAACTTTACATATTTTTCTAAGTAGTATAGTGACTACTATATATATATATATATATATATATATATATATATATATATATATATGTATATGTATATGCAATGTCGTTTCGAAAGTGCGCGACTTAATGATCATCGTTTCTGCCGATTAAGAGCCCTCGTTAACCTCCATACGTTGCTCAACTTACTATTCCCTCGGCATCCGTTTTCGTTATCTATTCCGACGGTATTTTTGTGCTACAAGTTAGATCGACAGAATTCGATCGTGCTTAATGGATTCTGATTAAGTACACGCACGCGATCACATTAACAGCAATTCACACAATGGCGATTCGAATCTTTCAAGATCAATCCGTATAAATCTCTCAACGATTTCTATCTTGAATGGTCACAAAAAAATATGCAACTATTTTACATGTTTCTTGCGACACTTAATTCTTTATATTATTTGTCTAATGCAATTTGGTGAATAGCACTAAGATAAACAAAAATCTTAATAAAGCTTTTAAGATCTTTTTTGATAATATACGCAACAAAGTTTTAATAAAGTCTTGTAAAATATTTTTTTCAATAATATTTCTAACAAAATTTTAATACCACTAAAATGTTATATTAATATAAAATACAGAAAAAATTCATATTATATGTACTATATGTAATAGATCAGTTTTATTCGCAAAATGAATTATATAGTATGAACATATGTTATACCAGATATCTACGTGTGCGTGTGTATACGTTTGATGTATCTAATCGAAAGAGGATCAGATTCACGATCAATCTAAACGGACAATGAAGTTAGTAATCGCAAATAGGTACGATGAACCTTCGGGAACGGCTCGCGTTTCAGGTCAGTGTACGCTAAATGTCGCTCGTGACAATACATCCGCTTGTAATGAAACATCCTTCAGTACCTACTCTGTACGTATGTTTAGTATTATGAGCAGAGGAAGCGATCTTTTTCCATTTTTAATATTGATTCCGTCATAAGTTCCGAGTTTCTCTCAGTTTTAGTAATCGTATTGTATGGTTTTGTTACGACACAATCTGGAATAGCTTATAAGCAAAAATACCGTTATTGTTTAGTTCAGCGCGAGAAAATTAACATTACAGTTGGGTCAGTTGGTATTTTGTGGTTTGCGGTACGGTTATGCAAATCTATTCCAACTTTCAACAAATATCCAGAAACGTGTAAGCATCTTCCGCTTGACTTTGATATGCACAAACTCATCACATTTATATGAGTGTAAAAAATAAGATATATTATACATTATATGTGATACATATATATCGGATAAGAAAAAGTGTAGACATAATTTCACTTCAGATGCAATAAAAACACGAATAGATCAATTTTACTAAAGACAAATAATTTTATTAAATTAATTAACTAATTAGTAATTTAATAAATAAAATTAATTAATAATAGATAAATTAAATAAATATTTAAATATAAAAGAGTTAATGATATAACAATATTGATTTTAATGCATGGTCTTAAAACTGAAAAATTTTTTACACAATTCAAAATGTGCTATCTCGAAACTTAAGATAAAACTATACTCGTTGCATTCTTCCATACCACTCTCCGAACACTTTCGGTCTCGGTGTTGAAAAGGTATTTAACAAATCCTTTCGAGCCTTTTAACGTTGCATTAAAAAGCCACCACCCGCGATGATGCTAAAAACCACCGGTCGTTAAATCCCGCGTCGAGAATCAGCGAGAGGAGGTTAATCGTTGCCGGTGAGGAAGCCAACGCAACTGTGGTGGCCAAAGTGAAGAAATCAGGAAGACTCGGTGGATCGTCGAGCGGTCCATTTGTCGTCTCGAGCTCTCCAGAGAGATGTATTTAAAATGCAAATACCGGTACAACGCAATGGTTTCTCTCATTCTTTCGTCGCGCATTTTGATCGCAAATGTGTGCCACCGTATATGTGACAGTAATTTATTTCATGTTTAGTAATTCACAAAACGCATTCGACAAATCGAGAAGCTTGGAAATTTGAAATGATTTCTATTCTATCTATATAAATCCAAATTGCGTGATACAAGATTTATAATTATATTTAATTATACAGTTTATATAACTTTTAATATTTTGTAAATAAATAAAATAGAGGTTTATTAAATTTATTTATCTATATTTTTTACTCTCGTACTCATTGAAAAATACAATTAAATTCTACAGAAAGTTTTATCTTTTTTTTTTAAGTGTTTAAAGATCACTGGTATTTTTATTACGAAAAAATTATTTCAATTCTATAAATAAAAAGATGACTAATCGCGTTTATTATTGAACATATGTATAACTATAAGCTTATTTCACCTGTGTACGAATATTTATATTCGCGTGTGAGGCTAAAAGTGCACCTCAGTCTCGGTACATCTTTGCTCTTTTCTCTCTTCGTGAGCAACGCATCGGGACAAAGAAGATCCTGGCGCGATCGGGAACGTTGCCCTGCGGTCGTTTAAATGCGACTCTTTCGCGTAAATAAGGAGTCAGTTGCCACCAAAAAAGGACGTTGCTTCAAGGAGGATTTCGTGGAACTTTTAAGACCGAAGACGATGGTCTTAAAATCGAACACGTTTCTGTACGATTCGCTAATGCGTCCGGTGGAACGTTAATAATGCATGAGACTCGTCGCATGCACGCATAAGTGCCTCCTTTTAACGTGTCATTTTTTTACGGAAGAACAGGGAAGATTTCCTTCCGAATGGATTCGGGATTGGACTTCGTTTTGATATCAATCTGTTTTCATTTTCTCGCATTGTAACAGTTTATCGTTCTTAGTAGAAAGAATCTTAATAGATATGTAAATGCTAAAGTAAGAGGATTTGAAAGATAGAGGAAAAGGTTATTTCTATTTTATGATGAACTTTTTCTTTCGCAACTTGAAATATTTTTACGGGTCCTAGAAAACGTAGTGTCAAAAGAAATTAATTATTATATTGATCATACATGTAGTTACATAGTAGAACAAATTTATTATTAGTAGACATAATTCTCTATAGTTTACAATTTCTTTCACAATTATTTGTGATATCCATATTGTTCTGAGAAATAGAGTTTAATCTTCAAGCCGGCAACCATGGCTGAAGGGTATTCGGTCAGCATAACAGATCTCACTTTAGGATGCTGGCTCCGCAATTGATAGACGAGACAGCGGTGTGCAGCGCTATAACGAGGCGAAGCTTTACTCGAAACTATAATGCAACACTTGATGGGTCAGGTGAGAGAGAAAAAGAGAGATATATATATCTATGCTATATATATATATATGCGGTACATCAAGTTCAGGCCTAAGATATATTAGAATTATTATTGTCAAAATTTAATTCACATTAAATACAAGGTTAAACAAAAGCTAAAGTTGCATTTAAGTGAGGCGCACAAAGGACTAATTAAAATTTATGAGAAAAATGCACCGAGGATTTGTATAATACAAAGGATGTTCTGATTCTTAGTGATTTTCTCCGATGTACCCAAGTAAGGTAATGTTTTAGTTTCTTTGCGGCACATTGGCGTTATCTTCTTGATCCCTTCTAGACAATTAAACGACCCGCCTAATCGAACACGAATTTGCGCTCTTACGATCTAATTGTTATTAGTCTCAATAATAGCAACGACTCATACAACAACATTTATTAAACAAGATTATAGCGAAGACCGGCATATGTACATTTCGATATTCTGGAAATTCATTGCAATATTAAAATCACACTTACTCCTGTGAAGAAGAATTGTTCTAGAATTCTGTTATTGTTAAATTTAAATAATGTTGATTTTAAGTAAATAATTTTTATTCTGCCTACTAATGTATGTATTTTTTTCTGTTCTAGGTAAGTCTCAATAATCCTTTGGTCATAAAGCTCGATATTTCTACCTACATGTTTGGACATCGCCTAGAAATTGTAAGTCAAAATTGAAAATTGTGCGTAATTGATTAGCATGAGTTGTAGTCCGAAATTTGATGAACGCAATTTGGGCGGTTTATGACACAACTATCACGTCCGGCCCTCGTCATCGTTGCCAACTACTCCGATTTATCGTGGTTGTTTTATTATCACGACTGACGGAGACGCTGGCAGGAAATTGCGCCAGGGATAATCATTATTACCGCGGAAAGTACCGAATAATCGGGTAATTTCTACGTATATTTTGCGCTTATCCTTGATAGTTCTTAGCGTGCGTTATGCGAAGCGTAATCGAGGATTTTTCACAGTATTTTCTTGTCGATTTCAATGTTACGAACCCTTCCAATTTTATTTTGCAATTACGACGCAATTAACTTGCTCCGACGTGATTAGATATGCTCTAAAACAATTTCGAAATTTTTAGTTCATGATATTTTATTAACAGAAATTATTTTTTTTACAATAATTATCTAGTTTTTATGATTAATTAAATACTAAAGCAAACAACAAATTTATTATTAATTAATTTTTATTATTAATTAATTACTGTAGATAATATCACTAAGTTCATTATTTTATTTATCTTCTCTTATATATACTATATACACTTAATAGAATCTGGAATATCTTTTTTTTTTTTTTAATTTAATTTGAAGCAAATCGATTTTATGATTTATATTAACGTCCAATAAACTACATAAATTGGTTAATAATGACATAGGTATGCATATATGCCATCATCTATTCCAACGCATAAAATATAAAAATATTTGAGTTTGTAGTTTGGAAAAAGATATATTATTTCGTAAGAATTTTTCTGTATTTTAATAGTATATAATAACAATTTTGATGAGGACGCTGATGATAATTTCTCGTGAAAACGCGATCGCGCGAGATCGCACAGAGAAACGCTCGCACAGTAAAATTAAAACGGCCATTCGCGTGCAGACATTTGCTCTCGTCCCTTCGCCGTTCTTGTACTTGCAATCACATGCGCTCGTATCCCGTGCGAGCGTGCGAGAATCGATTTCGCGTTATTTCGATAATCCCGCTTAGCGGCAAAAAACCGACGCCTACCGGTTTCTCTCGCGAGTCCGCAAAAAAAGCCGACACCTGGCAGCGACGGCTTTACGGATACCGTATCGCCTCCTCTATATAAGTGCTATTTCCTGGAAACATAAATCCGCGTCTTCTCCGTCAAGGATTGATTCGAGAGCTGGTCTCTGACTCAGAAAATTGTGTTAAAACAATTAAAATACATTTACCCCCCCTTTTTTTATTAGACTTGTGAGAACACTTGCATGATGGAGGCTTCTCGTGTACGTAGCTCGATGCAGCCACATCGCTCGCGTCTCCTTCAAGCCAACGCTGCTCGAGAATGGCGATAACAACGATATTCGATTTCTGCGGCGAATCTTTCTTACTTCTTCCCCTCTCGTGCGGTTGGCTGTCCGCTCGCTGGTTTCCTCCGCAACTTTTTCGCGCTTGCTTTTTATCGCGCAATCTTCTTTTTACTTCTTCCTCGATCTGAGATTTGCGGATAGATATTTTTCACGATGACTGCACGCGATTCGCGACCGAAATCGTCCTGCGGACAACACCGATTTCTTTATTAAATTATATACGCAATCGGGTTTTACTGGTCTTTCTGGTGACAAATAATTTACTTTGGCGCCACCATTATTTCCGCCAGAACCGTCCGCTAAATCCTTGTTCGTTACAGCACTTTGGTTTCATTTTTTATGACGATTGGCCCACCGTATAGCGCGTGTTTTTAGATATTTAACAGAATATTTTTGTTGAAAAGAATACAACTTTTTATATATTATTTTACTATAACGAAGAGATATTTAGATATTGAATCAAAAGTAAAACTTCCGAATACATATTGAGCAGTATTGAAAACGCACTAACAAAATATATTTCATCGAATACCGATATACCGAAGCATACTTGAATGCCATTTGGTTAGCATATGCGTATGTAATTTTACTATTAAATTCCGGTTACGTAGATTTTATTTCGTTTCTAAACGGTCACATACCGAAAGCAGAGATATTTTCTTATCGACCAACTGTTCACTCCGCAAGTGGTCGCATCTAAACGGACGTTCCTCAACCGTTCGTAGAATCGTCGCACTGATTCCGCGGAACGTTTATACTATGTTCACCATAATTCACGGTAGTTCCGTCGAGCCGATCTTCCTGCAAACTGTCGCGCGTATTCCCATTAACGGGACGTTTTACGATCCGCGTGGTCTCTTTCCGGCCGAAGAGACCGCCGCCGTACGAAAGATCGGGATTATCTATTCAACCTTAATGCACATTGCCGGACGAGCGCGTGGCTCGCTCAGCGATATTATTTATTTCGGTCATTGGTACGGGTTTACGGTCGGTCGTGATCGTAAAACCCTTCAGATTCCTCAGATCGGAAAAAAAGCGGACGTTGTTCTCGCTGCGGGATGTACCAGTCCTGCAAGCTTCACAGAGAGAATATATTTGGAGGAAGGTTTATTAATTCGTGATGGATACGGAATTTTATAGATCTCGTATATATAAACATCCATAAAATCTTATATAATACGGATGTGTATTCGATTTATGGCTATAATGTGGCTTCCTTGATTTCTCTTGGATCTTTGTTACCCTAATATTTAGGGAGTTCAGTTTGTCACGAATGAAAAACTCGTAAAACGAGATTGGAATGTTAATTGCATTTATCGCATCAGCAATATTTTATAAAATCTATTTTTTTTAAACAAAGGAGCACATAGGATGCCTCAACTGATCTGAAGTCGGTCTTGTTTAAGTTAATTTTTTGATTGGATACCTTCTTTTTCATTTTTGATATTAAATTCTCTTAATAAAATCTTAACTTAAAGTTACTTTGAATATAATTTATGAAAATTGATTGTGATAAATCGTGTTGTGAAGTGAAATAACTCATTCGGCAGAAATCCTTCCTACTTTACTATCTCATATCTTTGTGCAAACATTACCGCAAAACTGAACCGTAGATTTATCGAATAGCGCAATAGAATCTCGAGTTACTCCTTACTTTGAAAAAGCAAATAAAAAAACAGAGGCTACATTTATTTTGTCGAAGGGCACCTGCTATTCCGAATACACTGCATCCTGATCCTGATCCGGATCCTTGCGTAATAACGCTACCACGAGAGTATAATGGTTTATGGACGCCATAAAATCGCCTTTAAGTCGACGACTTTAATGGTTCACGACTTTTGCCTATGCAGATTTCGTGGTCGATAATCTTGTGCCCCGACGCTTCGACCTCTCGATCGAGTATCCTTTTGGTCGGAGAATAACGAACACGGCGTTTCCACGAGCCGATTGCTTCCGCTTCACCGGAGATTTTTATCTGCATCTTGATAAAATTAATATGGAGAAAAAAATGTAGTTTGTAAATAAATTAGAACAAAATTATTAATCGAATATATTCTGCGAACACACATTTTTATTATCGTAATATTCAATTTCACAATATACTTAAAATGTATGCAAAGAAGTACACAAAAAAATTAATATATTTATTAATACAAAATTCTTTAGTCGATGATATCACAATGTTACCTTCAGTATAACGAGAGTATAGCTTTCGAGAAACTGCAAGCGAACAGAGCTAGAATCGACACGTGAACCTGGCGACATTCCTGTCCTATCTCTTCTGGGTATTCCGTTGTAAATAGACCTCCGTAGAAACAGACAACAGGATTCCAGCCCGCTATTTCTCACCTTGACAATTTGGTGCATTGTAAAAACCAAGATCATTAATTTACTATCTTCATTCCCATGAAGATAGTAAACTTCCGAAGTGGATACTTTTCATCCGAGATAAGTATAATCCTTTACTCTCAGCGCGCTTAGAAAAGCTAAGACGGTCGGGAAGAAAAAATTAATTGAATTAATTCAATACAATGTATCATGTATGTAGCTAATTTTCGACAGCATATGGTGAATGTATGATTTGTATGACAGTAATGAGATTTAAAATCAAACGATCACGTTTATCGTTAATCGTCGTGCGGTAAGAATGAAAGTAAAAATTCTTAAGAGAGACATGATTGCGTAATGCGTCACAGGAAGATTACAGGGCAGTATTAACAATTGCGACTTGTATAAATGTAGGGGAAGGAAGGAAGGAGAGAGGAAAGGATTAAGGAGGAGAGAAAGAAAAGGCACTCGCAGCTGTTTCCGCGCGAAGGCGGATTGCGAGGAGGATGCGTTGCATTGATTTAAAGGCCTCCCAAAGACACTTAATTGCATCCCCGTTTCAATGGCCGTGGAGGATGCACCGGAAGCTCATTGCTTCTCGCCGCATTACCTATTATCCAGCGCACCTGTTCCTCGCACGCATTGCACTCACAACGCCGCGCGTTACGTTACGTCAGCGTGAGCCCTCTCCTACTTTCCCGGATTCTCTTGGCTGCCGCTACCGTCGTCTTCCATCACACGCTTATCGAGCGTGTTCCCCGCGTTTCCCTCTCCGCGTAATTCAAGCTATTGTGGCTATGGGCGCGCGGCTCGGGAATTAACACCTTCAATTACGCTTTCTTCAAGCCGTAATCCTGCGATGAATGGCCGGTTTGTTACCGCGAGTCGTAGACGCGAAAACCGAAGCAATCCGCTCGGCAGTCGGATTGCTGAAAATTGATTGGATCAAGTAAAAGGTCAAAGTTCTCTAAATTATATCAGAAGTTCTGAGTAAGACCGTAAATTATATTCTGCATTATAAATTACACGACGATCTTCATATCTCTATATAATTTGTTTCAGAATTTTAAAGTAAATTCTCGATTATAATTATTCTTTACAAGAATGTTAATTTTTTTTGTTTATCATGGATTGTGCTATGTATAGAAATTTCAAAAAGAGATTATGATTTTTTAATTTAAACGTTAATATAATTTAAACTTTAATTTAATTTAATTTTTCTCATTCACACAGACATTTCGCCAATGTCACTTGACGAAATGTCCTGGCAACGTGTCTGATGATTCAAGACATATCTTCAAATCGCTACTGAGCATCTTCGAAATATCAATTTCGCGGCTTAGATACTCGCTGCGAAAGTATTCGAACCGGCACGACCACGAAAACAACCAGAAAGACTCGTTCTCGGCTTTCAGTGCCAGGATCGATCCCCATGCCTCATATCTATCTGAAGCCGATCGTTCCTCCGTCTGCTGCCGGAGTCCCATTAACTTAACGCCTGCTCGATACACACAAACGCGGACGACACACGTCGACGACACGCCGTAAGTTCGTTCTGACACGAGCAAAACACGGCAGATAACGAATGAGCCGGCAGCAATTCTCTGTCCCTCCCCCCGTCTTCTCGTCACAGTCCGCGAGAGCAGACTTTTAATGAGCCACCATCGTGTATAAAGGGTGTACCTGATCATCGATAGCATCTTGCGCTTGCACGCCGACCGGATCGAATCGGCGGCTCTCGCGTTGCTGCACAGAAATTGAAACCGGTATAATTCTCAAGAAATTATTATTTTTATTAACGCTAAAAAAATGTACCTTGCATGAACCATTTTTTTTTCAAAGAATTTGGCGGAAAGATCTCGATATGAAAACAGAGTAAAGAATGGACAAGATATTACGAGTACTGATTTTATCGTGTTTCAAGCAAAATTGTATATTAATGACATTAATCGCCGACATTAATGGTTGCTTCATCTCCTTCCTCAATAATAACAGATACTATACCAGTTTAGTGACCTGTCAAAGAATAAATTCGTTTGATTTTCATGACGTAGAACGATTGCATCTTCACAATTATTTGTGAAGAGAACCGCTATTTATTTCTTTAAACTTCATACAGTGCCTGATGTTTTGTTAGACTTTTTAGAAACGTGATAAATTCGAATATGATAGAAAAACATCGCACAAATTAGAATTTAGTATCGTCATAAGACTCCGACAGCTCAAGGAGAATTCGAAAATTATCTTTTTCGAAGAAAACATTACGAAATATCCGGTTTCGTCTGCGATAGCCATCGTTCCCGAATCTTTCGTTAATGTCGTAATCGCATTATGGTACCTGAATCCGTCCGTTCTCTTCTTCTTTCCGTCGCTCATGTCTCTTGTTTCATTCCTCGTGTTACACGTCTTCGGTGCGCGCACAAGCCGCGCAGAATTATTTTTTCGAAAAACAAAGTGTATGGTTTATATTATCATGTGTTCTAGAACGTTGCATCGGTTATTAACCATTTTGTCGCGGCGAACTGTGCAGCAATAATTAAGAATCTCTTCACGGGGTATTACTTAGTGGGTCCTCTCTCGTAAAAAATACACTTCTTAGGAAAATACTGTAATTCTATTATATCTTTTTTAAAATTAGTAACAACATATATAACAAAACAGATCCGATCAACAAAAGAATTAATAGAAATCGGATAATTTTCTCATTCGTCTTTGTTGCTGGTTTATGCAATAGTTCACATAGCAAATACGTACGCATGTACTTATCTATAATATTATGAGACCCATTATGTTATTATTATATTCATCTCTGTACATCTTATCGTCATGTAGCGCTGCGTACTCGGCGAGAGAAATTGACCTTCACCGCGAGTAAGAATAATAATCGCGGGAGATGTTGGCGCGATAATATGCGGGAAAGCGAAGATCTCCTTGTCTCCCTTCCGGAGGCCGATGCGGAGCCGGGTAAACCGGTATATAATCGAGCAGTCACCTATGCACCGGTTCCTTCGGACGTGCCGCAATAAGGGAGGTACGTGACCTGCTAAAAAAAAGATGATGCCGCCTGGAACACAGGGCAAAGGTAGAAAAGGGTCGCTTTTGTCGGCGTACGCAGCGCGGCGTTAAAACCTTTATCTCTCCCTCGTCTTTCTGGGTCTCACTTCCGCGGGAACTATTCTATAAGTTTCTGCAGCTCGATTATAATCCTATTAGTCTCTATTTTGTTCTTGCTCATATATGAACGTGCGTGCAGAAAAATTCCGGTGCGCAGGAATGTACTCGACCAACTTGTTTCCGCTTTAACACGTGTGCGGAAAGTAGAATAAAGCTAGTACGATGGAAGTCAAAAATTAAGATAAATATTTATAGGGAATAATTTATAGCTAAAAAAATATGTACTTTGATAGTCCATGATAAATTAAAATATTCGTTTACAGTTTTAATAGCGCGAGATAATAATAAGTTTAATAAATTAAAATGTTCTTTTAAGTGTTATTACATGTGTGTTATATATCCCGGTTAAATACTGATGTAGAAACGACTTAAACGAAATCAACCCACATTAACAGTTACATTCAGATATGAATATGCATTATCTGAATAATATGGCTAGATATATTGCCGTTGGACATACCCGTACTTTCTCCAATTATGTTTAACCTTCGGCATCTCTCGATTAAACAATTTGGTTAGTTAGCTAGCCAGTTGAAAGCAACGATCAAAAAGTAATTTAAATTTTAGGTCGGCCGCGCTTTAGCTCTGTCATACTGTATACGAATACACGAAATCACGCTCTTGCATTATTATCTTGCCGCAGGCGAGATAGCACGTATGGCCAACTTACGAAAAGACTTAATGGGACGATTGATGCAACAAGAAGGGAGCAGTGTCATTTTTTATTAAGTAAAACTTGGCAATGTAATTTCTTTGTCCCAAGATTCTCTCCTGTTTTCGCCTTTCTTCTGTGTCTTTTGTTTTTTGTTGAAAAAACCTCTTTTCTTTTTTTCTAGTTTTGCGGTGTTAATTACTTTAGTCACTGCTGCTCCTTAAGCTTCAAAGATTAGTTTTCGAGACTTTATATGGTTTAATTCAGATACTTTGGAAAAATAAAATGTCAGGACAATATGTATGCATATTCGCGGGCTTATCTACATATTCGGAATTTTATAATTTCTTAGGATTTTACATATCTATATTTTGATCACTGCCTCTTAATTGCGAAGAATTGCAAAAATACACGAAATTTTCATGAATAAATTTTGCTGTGATAGAAATCTGTTCGAGTAAACAGATAAACAGATCGCCTATATGATTTTGAAATCCAAAGTCTTCTCTTTTAACACAATGTAGAACATCATCAATCTGAGGTCATCGATAGTCTATTACGAGCGTGGATCAACAGTTACATGTCAAAGCTTTGAGGTTCTAGATTCACGAAGTACGTCCGCAGTAATGAAATGCGATACAATCTGCCTCGTGCGTATATAAATATGGCATTAAGGCTGTACCACCGTTCTGCAAGACGAACATTCGTGCGATTGCTGCAAACCAGTATCGGGCGATCTCAGGATCAAAGATCGCGAGTTAAATATTGTAAATCGAAGGATTAGAACGCTCTTACTATATCTATTTGATACGCAAATCTTCTGAATCATAAAAGAAGTTGTATAACATTTTCTCATTTTTAGCAACATTTTTCCATACTTAGGTGTAAGTTGTAAGAGTCTTTTTTATAATTACTGATTTCTAATCATTTTGTTATTGTATTAACTTTTATTAATTAAATATCAAATCTGATTGGGAGGTAATCGGTTTATAGAAATAAAATATTGCATGACTAAATTGCAACGAAATTTTCGCAATGTTGAAATAGAAGGTAAAGTTCTATCGACGGAAATATCGCTTTAGAATCTCGCACGAAGTCCGATTCGCGCAAGAAAGGTCTCTGTAGAACTGAGATGAGAAACGTATGAAGAACGTACCTGACTAAAACGAAAAGGAAGACGGGAGGTAAGATACGGTGGGAAGTAGGAGGAGGAGGAGGAGGAGGTGAACTGAGAAGGAGAGGCGAAGGAAAGAGCGTGCTTTTCTGCTCGTGATGTCCCGAGGCTACCGCAGACTCGCTTGAATAGCCCCGATGCTAACACGCCCATACCGGTCACCAGGGAAGTTCTACCCAACGGAATTATTCGCTGAATTTATTTACTCCCTCGTGACCCCGAGAAAACTAGCCGTGGAAGCCCCTGCGGAACCCTCGAGAGAGAGAGAGAGAGAGAGAGAGAGAGAGAGAGAGAGAGAGAGAAAGGAAGAGATAGGGAACCGGTCAGATGCATCGACTCTATTCGAAATTGATACTCCGATAGCGATGGAAGTCGGTATGAATATATTCAGCGCGCACACTGGTTGCATATACTTAATTTAATACGTAAGCAAGTTGGATATCGATAAGTCACTCCGTATGCGTGAATCTTTGCAACGAAGAGTGGAAGTCGGGCATTATGTAAATATCAAAAATGATACTCCGAATCTTGATCGAAAACATTGGAAACTGTGCCTGACGTATACCGTTAGCATCTCTTTTCAGAAATATTTGAATATTTGATTATCTTTTGCTCTGATAAAATTTCGTTTGGCAAGTCTGAATTTATTTTAATAATAATATAGCTAAAGAGATATACATTTATATCTTTTTTTGTTTTATAAATTATGTTTTCCAGCTAAAGAGATGTGAAGAATCAAAAGATATAGAAATGTCTGTTAAAGAATTCCGTCTGATTTTTGTAAAATGCTAATTATGATAAAGAATTAATAAATGCTTCGCGTCGTACCGGCTTGCGTCTTGATGAAATGGAATGTTTTGTGATGATAAGAGAGCAAAAAAGAAGATAGGATAGGGTTCCGAGAGGAAAGACGAGAAGCCATGCAAATATTCGGGTGCCAATTAAAGTTGTGAAGTCGAACCGTACTGTCCGGCTCGGTGACTCGTTAAAATTATTGAGCGTTTGTTGCAAAGGGCTACCCGATCCCCCTTTTTTTCCTGCCGGCGAAGAATCCGACGGGATACTATCGCGATCATTCCCCCGTTTCTTCTCTCTTGGATCCTTCTCGATATGTCGTTAAATAGAGAGGGAAAGATGACCGGGCAAGCTCGCGAAATATCTCGCAAGTGTCCGGTCAGGAAGTTATCGCTCTCGACACCTGATGATCTTGAGGCTGAAAGAACAAAAAAAATCGTGGGTCCAAGCTGTGTCGGATGACGCCACTGATTTCGCGATGCGTCGTCGTGTTTGTTGTCACGCGACGAATCAATTCGGCAACACGTACCTTGAAGCGTATACCTTAAGGCATTCGCAAATCAAAATGCATATCGACACAAAGCGCTGGCTGACAATGGACAATGGATGGAGATTTTAAAAGTCGCGATTGACAGCCAGATATGACATTATGCATTCGCTACGTTCGATCTATACGTTGCGAAAGGTACTTAATTTTGATATAAGTATATTTTAAAAATCTGAATCGCAAAGTTTTAATTGACTCCGAAATATCCGCAAATGTATATTTTTAATTAAAGCTTTGCGTGTCAGATTGTATTAAAATATATTTGAATCAAAATAAAACTCCGAAAATATTTTTTTCAGCATGAATTATATTTGGACGTGGTAAACCTGTTACTATAATATTATATTGACATTCGTGTTTGTGTCGGCGCATACGTACAACTCAACAATCTGAATACGGTCCCCCAGTGTTGAACGTTCATTTTTTTCTTACACATTGTTACATTGTCGTATACTCGCACGCAACACATCTTCCAGCTGTCACATGATCGGCCAATATTCTCCTCGCATGCAGTCCTCGACCGACTGTCCAAATGCAACTGCATAAAAAAGACAAGTATGCACACGAACGTGATGGGCAAACAGCCAACTGTCAAAAATCCCACGAATTCCTCGGACAACAATCTCACCCTCGATTATGCGTTAACGTAATAATGCGTGCATTTCAGCCATGCGCATGTTAATTTCCTCGTTCCGTAAGCTCATGTGGATATACAAAAAGAAAAAAGATGCATTTAGCTATTATTACGCCGAAACATTTTTAAACTATCAAGATTAGATCAAGATTTTTTTAATATAATCCAATTCTTAATATAATATCTACTTATTAATTTGTACTTACGAGAAAGTTGGTAATATTTTAAATAGGAATGTTAAATTTTTTTTGTTTAGACATAAACATGTATCTTTAGAAGCAAAAATGACATACGATTAATAATAAGTTATCGGATTCTAAACAAATTTTACTTTCGTTGAAAACAGTTTAAACATTCACGAATTGATTGATATTATCTATATTATAACATTATTTGTTTAGCAAGAAAATTTATAGATTTATAGATGATTGACATGATTGTCACAATGCGAACCGAAAAAATTAAGTTTGCTTCATTACCGTTCGATAGTCGTGGCTCTGCGAGCCCAGAAACGATCGTTCCTGTTGATCGAAAGTCGAAGGTGCTCGTTTCGTAGACGAGCGAGCGCCCTGAGGGTGTCATGATAATTTTGCAAAGACAATGGGGCTTGCACGATGCTTCCTTCGAAATCGTAGATTATTACACGTTGTTTGAACCGCGGTGATCACGAGTTAAATCTGAATTGGATCCCGTAGAGTCGCGCCATAGTTATTTCTTACTTCACTTATGCGGCAATTTGACTTCCATCTCAACATTATTTTGCGAAGTAATGTCTGTCTATCTTACAATATGGCTGTGAGAAGAAAATTCGGCTGCAAGAAATGTGCGATTTTGCAAAATCGAATGACAATCAGCAGTGCTGAAATACTAATGAAAAAGATATTTTGTCCAATTGAGTTGTAACAAACATATCTTTGATAATGAGAACTTAAATTCAGTGCGTATGACAATTTAAATTTATATTTATTGTTATACAAGTAAAAAAGAACTTCACGAAAGAAAGAGAATAAATTGGAGAATGAAAGAATATTGTATTTAATCCTATTAGTATATTTTTGATATTGATTGAAAGCTATATTTTTTAATTCTGATATCATAATCAATAATACTCACGATTATAATAAATTATAATAATAAAAACGATCATTATAATAAATGATACTTGAGACACAACGTTGTGCAATGCGGATGAAAGAAAGTCTGACCAAAGAGCGGTGTATTTACATTTAATGAGAAGAAGCACTACCGCCGAGATGACGTGCGAGAAAAAACTAGATTCTCATTACCGCAGCTCTAATTACGCTTTACGTTTGGTGGCCCGTTTCTGCCTCATTTCCCACACTCTCAGCTGCGCCGCCTTCCTCGTTTTTTCGCATTTCTTCGATCTCGAATACTGTCCCCTATCGCGCGGACTTCTCGAAAGAGGCACGCCTCTCCCGTGGCAAGAAACGAAAGAGCAATTAATTCACGAACCATAATTGGTATGGCAATCGCTTCGAAATTATCCGCGAAATTATCTGCTTATAATTTCTTGTGTGAATACCATATTCGTTATATCTTCGTAACAACGACGAACTTTCTTTTGAGCAGTCTTAAAATATCCCATGTTACACGTGCATCGCGTACAACTTTTCAATAATTTATTTATTTATAGGAGCATATTATTTAATAAAAAATAAGTATTTCTTTAGAATTAAAAATCTACATAGAGATTATTATCATTTATTAGCTTTGTGAGAGATATAAGTGTAAGAAATATTGAAAAATACGAGAGAAAAATTTTATATTGTAAATGAGCATTTCAGTATTAAATTTTATATTTATTTTACACATTGTTTATACGTGTATGCACATTTTACACACGCTGCCATCGTTAATCAGACATTTTAAAGCCTCATAATATAAGAGATAGTATGAAATCTCACGCTATGATTTTACGATATCCGCTTTGATCTTGGTCGAAGCACTTATATGTTCTAGGGTTAATATCGCTCGTATGAAACTTTGGCTACAAAAACTTAATTTTCACAGAAAGACGACTTCTTTGACGCGAATCTTTTTCACTTTCGCCGACGCGCTCTCGGTGAGTTGAACGAGTCTTATTGACGACTCTCAACCGGCCGCTACCTGAGGAGTCTTTTATCTTGATTATCTATCGCCCTCCTAAGACGCGGCGTTGCGCCGCCGCGCCGCGTCGTCGTGAGTCTCACGGTTACTCGATCGCGGAGATTAGTCACGACTCTCGGGCCCGAACGAGAGTAAATCAGACCCTCGCCCGTTGACACGTTTAGCCGGGGTCCAGGATACCTTGTGGTCTCAACTGGTGCCGTTCCCGGGATATTTCTTCTCGACGACGACGACGCTGACGGCGCGCGGTGGTCGTTCCTCGCATTTGCCCCGTGATAAATTATTGGGTCTCCACCGTCGTCACAATCCCGCGGCCATTAATCTCGATAATTGAATCAATATCTGTGATATCTCCTTGTGTATCCGGGCCGGCCTCATGGTAATTAGCTGGACTCGTCATAAATCATGCCCTCCGGGGGTCGCACACGGACCGAGATAGAGAAAGAAGGAAAAGAGATTCTTGCCGAGGTTCTCCTTTTCAGGGCGTATATTCCATAAAACCAATATTTTATGTTTTTTTCATTTAGAAAGAACTACGCGAGAAAAAAGTACTCATTGTCAGTCGATAGATTTTTCAGGAGAAAGTTGAACATCCTGATGTTACCTTTGGAAATATATTTGGGATTTTAATGGTTATGAAGAAGAATTCGTAGTGTCATTCTCATCCGACAGAAGTAATATAATCGAGAATGAATTATGAAGTCGATTAATTGAAAGTGGATAAATGGACATCAATAATTTTTTAACGATAAATTTAATGGTTTTATTATAAAACTGTCAAAAATATTGCAAATGAAATTATTAATGTAGATGTCGCAATTTGAAAAATGATTATATCATCCGTTTATTCAAGGCTATTGTATTCCTACATTTGCGCTCTACCTTCAAAGTGATTTTAATTGTTCGAGATCTTTCAACAGATTTCATCCTTTATGTGACGCTTAACGATAATCATTAAACACACTCATTCCGCATACGGAGAAACTCCGTCATTATTCTCACAACGAGTTTCCTCCGTATTATACGAGGGAAAACGTCGTCTTCCGCGTGTATAATTACATTCCTTCCTTAACGTCAGGTCGCAGCGTTACATTGTAAGGCGACTTTACGTAAAGGCAACTTGCTCGTCGGTCGCCTGATCGCGATCCGGGTCGCGGGCGCACACAGGGGTTCCCGATAATTTCTCCCGCGCCGGCGGCGGTGCATCGATTGTCAAGGAAATCACAGTGATTTGTAGTAATGCGCACACGCGCCTCCACGAAAGTTCAGGGTCTTATCCTGTGATCCTGTAGCGGATAGCGGTCCCGGGACGTCCCGGGGCGCCAGGATCAGCGGCCGCGGGTCACTCCCGAGCGGCGCAATCAGTCGATTATTATCACGGCTCGCGTAATAATGACTCGGGACGCTCGCGAGTTGACCTCACCTCTTCCTTGCTATTTTGTGTCTTTTCGATTATCACAACGGCGGATACACGGCTCGATAATATTGCCAGTATATCGCGACTTCCGTTATCCGAACAGCTGCCGATTAATTAACAGCAGTATTGAACTAATGGTCCATTATGTAACGATGATACGGACTAACGCATTCACGCAGCTTTCGCGGAAGAATTATCACGAAGAAGTTGGAAAAATTCTACACCGTTAACTACACTGATATATTATGTACTGCATAGAAAGTTATACGCTATAATTTATAATCTTATATTGATATATTAATCATATAATGATTTTTAATCAATTTTAAATGTTTTCTTGTTAGTAGAATTTTGACTAAATATCATCTTTTTTACAATTTTGTAATTTGCAGTACCAATTATGCTCTAAAACTCTGTTAAGATAAAGTGTTGATATTTGCAGGTATTTCGTATTTGTTTTATCTGCTTCGTCCATTATCCAGCAGCATGCATGTCCGCTTTTACTTTCCGTCGGTGTGACCTTTATTCCAAGTTAATTTATCCGATTTTACAAGCGCGAAAAGCGGCCGATCTGCAGTCGCAGCTGTAAATTTGGCCGACAGATACGTACCCGCGTCGATTTATCGCGCAAGTCGCCGCGCCTGACTAATTGACGGCGCGAGATACGCGAATCGCCTGGCGGCCCCAGGCCCTGGCCTCGTTATCTCGTATCCTCGGTTCCAACGACACCGTGCTATTCCTTCCTTCGGGACGCTCTTGGAAGTGTGGCGGTCGTATCGAGATCGTAAAGTAAACCGCCGCTTTAATGAGCCAATTATTTAATTGCCCATCGTCTCTCTTGGAGAACGACGTCGGGATGCCGACTTTTCGCCCTCGTGACCTCTTCCGCCTGACTTTACGCGCGATTTCCTCATAAGAAACATTTTGATATATTATAAAGCATTATCTGAATCATTATTGATATAGTAGCACAAAAATATTATTTACGTTGCGTTATTGACTTTTTATGTATGAGTATGTTCTTGTGAGACTCTCCTCGCACATATTTCCGGACATCAACGCCGGAATTGTCGTAGAAGATTGCAGTCCTAGGAATGTAATTCGATCGTAGAGTATCAGCGACGTGGGTAGCGCAGCCATCCAAGGGGATCTAGATGAACTCATCAAGGACGCGCTTCGGTAGAATCTCAATTAAGGCTAAATTGCCCGTGTGGGGAGAAAATAGAGTGTGAACAGGGCTCGGTGCATACGTAGAGCGAGCGAGCGAGCGGACGCGCGCGGTGCGAAGAGAACGGGCGAGTAACGCGACGGGGAAGTGAGAGAAAGGGTCTTCGAGTTCATTCCGCGAATGGAAGTCGAAGACCTCGGAGCGAAACGGCATTCCGAGCCACACTTGATTGGTTTTGGCGGAGTCGCGCCGCCTTCCTAGAGGTCGGGTCAGGTCACTTCAGGTTCTACGTGACTCCTGCTCTCTCTCTCTCTCT
>NW_020225304.1:543012-579905 GCF_003070985.1 Temnothorax curvispinosus | reverse complement strand
TCTCTCTCTCTTTCTCTCTCTCTGTCTCTCTGTCTCTCTGTCTCTCTTTCTCATCCTGCCGTCCGCCGGGACGGACGTGTTGAGAGTATGCAACTGGCCCACACCTCGCCGACGATATATCGCACCGCGGCGGTCGTCATCGGCGCTGATTAACGAGTTATAAGTAGAACCTCCTCACCGATGCGATTTGTAAGTCGGAGCTACGATCGAGAGCCGCAGTCACGGTTTAATTATCGGCGATGACCCGCGCTTCGACCTCACGCAGAATTCATTGTCGACGTGGAACTGTAGCGTCATCGAAGGTAGCTAGCGTATAACTTCGCGAGAAATAGCGAAAGTACACTCATTGTACGATCGTATGTTGGACTTTGTTATTCAATTATTCGAGGAGGAATATTGCGAGTAACGGAAATATTATAAAGTCATGTGGATGACGTCGTAGGTGTAGGATTGTAAAACCCAATCCGTAGAGTGTCCATAAGTTGGTGCAATCTCACTGGAAACGCCTAACGGTTGTCTAATAGGCTAGATACACAAGGTAATAAAGGACTGCAAAACGCAGTCTTTGATAAGTTTAATAGAGAACCATATGCCCCAAGACGAGGGCATTATACAGTATCTCTAAAAAAGGCACTCTTCCCTCTTCTTCTTCTTCCTATCTTTGCCGGTTTCTATTCTATCTTAGGGGACTATTATAGAAATTGCTGGACTTGCACGTGTCTGTCTCATGACAAATGTTCTTCGGAAGAATACCATTCTTTGGATAATCGAGAAAAGATATCTGACGTTCAATGCCAGAGATTACATCATTAGATTATATACATATTATAGAAAATGTTATATTAATTACTACTTTTCTTCTACAATATGCTTTATATTATTACGTAATCACAAATAGTCTACACATTTATACATTTTATACAAAACACGTAGATAATAAATATCCTAGTTAAATATTCTAGATCTAGATACAAATATTATTTGATTCTATGATTCTAAATTGTTAGACTTAACGGGTCTTTTAGGATTGTTTTTTACCTCAAGATCATTATCATTTGAATGGTCTCGTACATTTGTGTAAGGCAAATTTTTTTTTCTGCATTTGATTAGAACTACCCGTGGCACCGCAAAATTAGTACTGCTAATTAATTATCACTGTATCGAGTTGCAAACGCGTTAACACGGATTGTAAGCAGCGACTCGGTCATCAGCGCATATGGAAGGCGGCAATTACATAAGCGGGCTGTAATTTAGAATGATATTTCGAGGCTCGGAGACGAGAAGAAGAAGAGAGATGCGTGAAAGAGTGTACGGGATACCGGCGGAAGTGCGCTCGCGTCTGTAATTATCCGCCATAGAACGGAACGCCATTATGCTGACTGTCGGTTAACGGTCTTAATGGGTGGATATCGGTCCAGCGGCGGGTCGGCTCGTTATCCCTAATTTATGTTTGGCCAAGCCAGCTTTACGCGCGCCTCCTTAGCTTAAGTTTTTGTCCACCCTTCCGCCCCTCTTTCTCCGCTGACTCTCGGATTCGTCTTCTTCGCCGACGAATCCCTCAGATCTTCTCACACGTATCACGAACGAAACGAGACGGGAATCTATATTTGGAGTGCGGAGCAATTTGCATCACACATCCCTCTTGCCAGGCGTCGTAATTAATGTATCAGAAATATGAACGGTTCAATAACCGCTGTCGATTTAACCGATGAAGAAGTAAAAGGTAATTATTTAAATTCGATCTTTATCTCGGCGTGTTTAGCTCTCATCGATCTCCGAAACGCGAAGATTGACAGATTTGTTTGACCAAAATCGAGTTTTATTTATAATAATTGTACTAGGGAGGAAGGGCATATCACTTCGACGAAAAGACACGTGATATATTCTTTCTCATGTGCCGGTGATTAATCGAGCATATAGCTTAATAATCTTTCTCGACGATTCGATCGAGGCTTGACGTGTGATGCCAACTTCTCCAATCTACTTGCGAACTAATAAAACTTAATTTGCACCAACTGACAAAAAGATTCGCAAGACAAGCTCAGAAATATCTTTTAATCGCAAAAATTGCATATTGCGTAAGAGAGAAATAAGAGGGAATATGCTTTTTCTTTTTCTCTCAACTTGTTTTGGTTTTACCAACAACAGTTCTTCCGGATCTCTCGAGAGCCACCAACCTTCGTGCCTCGGAAAATCCATTTGCCTCTGACGGTTACATCCAAAGATCTTGCGGAGGACTCCTTCCGTGATCCCTCATCTGGCAGCCGGGTGTGCCGTATCCTCACGTCCGCAGGAACTCGCTCGTCCGCGTCTCGTGAATCCGATTTCAAGACAGTTAACTTAATTACCGTTGTTGCGGCGGTTGGAAAACGAGATGGGATATCTTGCCGCCGTAGCGAAGGATAAGGTCGATCGAGGGAAAAGGAGGGGAAGAGAGAGACGAGGGGAATATGTAGAGAGGAGAGAGAAAGAGAGAGAAAGAGAGAGAGAGAAAAAGATAGATAACTGCGAGATACGCGCGGCGGCAGCGATTAAGGTAAGGTAGGTCGCCGGCTCTCCCGGGCGTGTTCATGTCCGATGCGACCTTCGGCCTCTCCTATGGGTCCGGTGTGGTTGCCCGGCACGGACTGGATCTACGGTACCGCTATCTCCTGCTGCCCTCCGTGCGGCCCGCTGCGGGAGCATAAAATGGCATCGCTACCCTACATACCTGAACCGCGTCAAGTGAATTATCCCGCATTTACTGTTTAAAGCTTGCCGCACGGTCGTCGGGTTACATTGAAATGACCCCGAAAGATCTACAATTCCTACTTTTGGCGCGCAACCTCTTTTTATTACGTTTAAAAATGATCGATTCTTTAATTGTTTTTCCGCGAACGGCGGTACGCAAACACGCACGTTCTCACTTTTTCATTTGTGTTCTTTTAACGAATATTAATAAAGAGTTTTCAGCTTATTATGTAGTTGGTTAATGCAATTAATAAAGTAATAAAACGTTATTAAAAATAAATAAAAAATACAGAAAATTATTTCAAAAATATACATGTTGCTTATGCCCTAAGCTATTGACATTCAAATTACATGTTTCTTGATAAAAAATGAATCATTACTTCCAAGCTTAATAATGTTTTTCATTTATTTGAGATACATCGCAATTGTGCATCAGTCGCACGATCGTTAGGCCAGCTTTGGTTCACATGATCGCGTCGGTATTCGGGCCGTTCGCACTCGTTTAATTAGATTTCTCGCGATGCCCTCAGGAGTGTTTGCTCTCTAGAGCCACTGTTTGACGGGCGGGTAATAATAATTATTATTTTGTACTCATTGCAAATTATACGTCAATGGTAGATTACTGCCGTATATTACACTCTTTTAAGCTAAAATAATTTATTTTTTTTACTGCAAATTTCGAGGTAATTTTTTTACCTTAAATTATACAATAAAAAATTGTATAATTTACAATCTCCATATTTCATTTTTCTACTATTATTTAGACAAAAAAGAAAACTTGCAAAAAATGAAATGTTTTATTTAGTATATCAATACAAATTAAAAGTAATATATTTTAATGTATTAGAAACATTTTCTATATAATTTATAAAATTTTCCCCCAAGAAAGTAGAATACGCAAGTACCTTTTTTGTTCATTCATAATTCTCGATCATGATACCACATATTAATAATCTAACTCATCTTGATGTCACTTTAATTCTTTTGACGGCGTCAATTATGCTATTTTTGATAAGCTAATTATTGGGCGAACCTCTTATTTTATCCGCGAATGAGATCGCGGCTAATTAACATCTCGCGGGAACGAAAGCGAACAGGTTTGTCAACTCTTCAGAAATCAATGAACTGAAAAGAGCCTTGAGCTGAAGCTCCGAAACCGGCCTTTGATCGCCTCACTAAACGCTCAGTTGCTACCTGAATCCACCACAAATTCTCGCTTATAAAAGCCAATAGAATGACAAAATATCATTGGCATTCCAAGATGTGGAAATTTTCGGTGTAGGATTAATAATTAGAGGGATATTACCACGTTTTTCTTGTTAGAATAGGATGGATCTCAAGATTTTTAACACACCTTTTTACAATCATATTTGTCATATATTAATTTTTATTGAATGGAATAAAGATGATGAAAAAAATAAACATTTAAAATATCAAGATAATAGTTATTTGTGTAACAAGTGTAAGATAAAAATTCACGGGTGCGGAGTTGAGTGAGTTGACCGCACCCGCCGCGGGAATTTTCACCTTTACGCACGGCTTGCACACCCTATTTTATGTTGCGTGGAAAGTGGTCTATCACGCACGCGTAGCGTACGTAATGGGCCACTTTCCATGCACGTGTTACATAAAATAAATTTGTTTTGATAATGTTTATTTGAGAATTATTTCTAGAATTATAAATTAAAAAATTAAATCATTTATTAAAAGGATGAAACCACTTCAAAATAGTTATTCTTTTAAGATCATTTAACAAGAATTATGTTTTGTAGATAGAATCGACTCTGCGACAATATTATAACTGCGTTTCGATTTCAATATCGCGTCAGATCTGCGTATGATAATCTCAGAAGCCCCACATATATTTTATTAACTTTGATCGCGACTCATCCGAATTGCAAACAGGAGAGCCGACAATTTATCGGCGTGCTGGCGAATCACGATAAATATGTAAAACGAACAGCCAATCGCAGCCGGTAATCGCCGACAAGTCCTGTCGTTTCACGTTGAGACGGACGGTGAGATGAAGGGAAGAAGCAGTTAACTTTGTTATTCCGCAAAATCGGTATAATCTCAATGAGCTCCGGCTCAGGGAGTGCTTGCCTCATTACAACTCGTTCGATCGTCAGCGGCGCTCGTCAGCTCTCAATCGACAAGAATCACTCGAGGGCTCTTCTTTGCAGAAATCTGGAGAAATCTTCAGTGTATATCGATTTTCTAAGCCGTGATGCATTAAACCGCGCGATCGTTTCCTGGCCCGCGCGCCTCGCTTATCGCGCTCTTATCTCGTCGACTGTCGGCACTCACGTAGAACCAGAAACGCTTTATTTTATCGTTGCATATTAATTAGAGTCGTTCGAATTCCCAAACGGACGTTGTGATCGAACGTCCACGTATCTGTTCTCCCATAAATTAGAAAAGCGACGCTCACGTAGTCTATCGTGCTATTAATGAAAATTCCTTTCGTCGGTCATTGATCGCTATTACGACATCTTACGATTCGTGAGAAACGCCGCGCATTTAGCGATAAAAATGGTTACCTTGTTCTCATAAGTTGACATTGAACATGCGAGTCTCATGTTAATAAAGAGAAATTTGCACAGGATTTTAATAAAATAAATTAGACTTCAGAATTTAGGATAAAATTATAGCTAAATGCGCATTAAAAATACAGATTCGCATGATTCCATGATTGTAGAAAATATTTATAGCGTACCACCGTGCGGTGGAACGAACAGAAACTCTCAGAATCAGTCAAAGGTCAGAATTTTGACTGGTAATTATCCGGGTCTTGCCGACACATAATGAGATATAAATTACAATTCTGGACTGAGAGACCGAACCGAGCATCCTGCTTAATTGCTACCTCTCGTCTTTTTTTCCAAAGTTATAATTCTCTCTTCGTTTCTGCGCGATGATCCAAAAGTTGAGAGCTCCATTTTACAGGTGCCCCAGATGTCCATTTTGTACACTTTTAACGGAAGAGTATATATTATTCCATTGTTTCTTTTTTTTATGATTCTTGCGAAATGTATAAGAAATAAATTAATATTATTTCTGGCTTATTAGAATTTATTTACGAATCTATTCTCTCATTATTCTGCTATTAAGTTTTTTTACAGTTTGCCTAATTATTACATAATTTATTAGAAGTATCTACATCTTCTAATATAGATTAAAAATTTTAATTAAATCTTGCAGTATAAAATATAAATATATGAGCTGATGTTTTATACAAAAATAAAAATTTGAAAGTTGATATTTTATATAAAAAAATAACTATATAAATATGAGAGTTGACTTTATACAAAATTTCAAACGAATCGATGATTCTATTTTGGACTAACTTTATTATACATCTCGATAGTTTAATACCCTTTTAGAACTAAGTTCATTATATCATTGCGACTTAACGTCACGTTCTGATTGATCGTCTTAGAACGTGCAGAAATTTATACGCCATGCGCTGCATTGATTGACCACGAGCATAGAGGCACGCTATTAAATATCTTTATCGATTCGTCCATCTTCCTCGCTCCGCCTTAGTCGTACGACGACATTCTTTTCTTTCCTTCGAGCAAACTAGCATTTCTAATCGGCGATTAGTGTGCTAGCAGCTGTGTATGCGAGATTACTGGCTTCAACGTCGCTCGTAATTTTGCGGATATCGACTATTTTACTTATTCCATTACAGTCTTCTCATCTACAGTACGCGCATGTACATTGCCGCGGGCTCGAGCATCTTATTTCCGATATTCTGAATACATAACTTATATGTAATATATGTACAATTAATGAGATCCTTACATATATATTATAGATACATTTATTTAGTAATATTAATTACATGTTTTTTTTCTGTTACAGGTAAGTTTTACGAAAAAAATTCACGCTCCAGGAGCAATCTAGATGCCAGTCCAAGGTCAGATATTTCCAATTTGTTACTTGTCAAACATATGAGAGAGTATTAGTTGTTGCCACTCGTAAAACTTTCTTTCAACGAGCGGTCAAGCGGCTTTCGCGCTTGCGTCTTCCGCGAGATTTATCCCCGCGGTTTCGTTAAATTACAACGGGGCAGCAAATCGCTTACCTGCCAGCCAGCCGGCACGCCAGAAATGTTCGCTTGGTAGCGCATACGTCGTTAACGTCACATCGAGAGCTACGAGAGCAACTGCCCAATACGCCCGTTACATGCGCTAGAGGCGGCGTCATTCCCGTTCTAACTGCGATGCTAAAAATCATCCTTTTCTCAGCTGATAATTTGATAGTAACCTAAACATGCTGATGTACTGGCTGATTACGAGAAATATTAGTCATAAAAGTACGATAGAACAAGTTGTATTAAACTTGCCAAAATTGCAATATTTTGTTTTCTGAGTAATTGTAAGCAATTTTTAAATAATTTGGAATTTAGAGATCTCACCAAAACATAGAAAGGAAAAAGAAACAGACAAAAGTTATTCTTATACAAAGTTCATAATTTTATATTGTATGTATGATCTTTTTTTCTTCTTTACGAAATATTGAATAAGGAAACTATAATGTTGGTTTCTCACTTGTTAACAGAAATTACTGTTAAGCCGTTTACCAATCGGGGTCAAACCGACCCCCTAGCAGTTATGCCACCCAAATTTAACCGTAGCAATTGAGGGTTAATAATACCGAGTTGATCAAACCAGGAGAGAGATAATCATAATTTGAGCGTAGCAATGATGCTATCAGGGTGACATACTTGCATGTCTCTTAATGGCGGAGTAATGACATGGCCGTTACGTCCGATAAAAGCTCCATTCTCATTCCATCAAAGTCGGAACAAGTGAACTCATCTGTGCGCGCGAGGCAGGTGCAAACTCGAATTTTTATGGTTCCCGTTAGGATCCGTGAAGAGAACGACCGAACGATAATCAAGAGCTCGTCCAATAAAATTATTCGCTTATGCGACATTTATCTTGTTAAAATTGGAATAACTCGACGACGTTCGTAATACCGGGCTGCTTTTTACACGAAGAATTTCTACTAACTGATCTTGAATTATAGATCTGTATTTTATGACTCTTCATGCATGCACACACAAATTTGCTGAATTACATATTAGTAAATTTTTTTATTTCCTTAAAAAGGTTATAGCTCGTGATTATAATAACCTAATTAGTTACTATATTTCAATACTTAAAGTATAATTATTTAATTTAATAGAACTGATTTTGTCAATTCTAGAAAATTATTTATGTGATTTTTTATAACATCTTAACTCATCGTATAAATAATTTATAAACTAGATTACGTTCTCACCTATATGTAATGAGTACGTTACACTTATACATTTAACATAATCGTAACACATTTAGCAACAAAGAGGAGCGCAATGCCAATGCACTTCTTAGAAATAGAAGTTTCGTGTGGAACAAATCTATTATCTATGCGTGCAATGTTCTTGCAGTATCGATTACCACAGTTACATCTTGAAAAACGTTTCGTAGCATAGATCGTAGCGAGCGCGAAAGAAATTATTTATGCTCACTGAATTTCGTCACGTCCAAGGTTGTTGAAAAAGCAGAGAGGCGGGGATGGGAACCTTCGTCGCGATACGATATTTGTGTTTTACATCGCTCGCTTCGTGCACCGTGGCATTTTCTCTCGATTCAACGGTCTAATTGTCACCATTTCGCTATAATATCGTTATTTGATCGAAAAAACTGCAGAAGTATTCTCCTCAATAGACATCACTATCTAGATCGCTTGAATTCTTATTTCGATCACACCGCTTGCATAATATCGCCTGCACAATAAATGCCTCGGAGATATCCTTTCCAACTTAATCGAATCACCGTCGGAATCGCGATTCAGCGACTCGATTAGAAAACAATATCGTTAGGAGTGGACTAACGGTATCGCGACGGTGTCCTCATTGTGAAAGGGTTGATTCCTGTTGTCGATTTGCTGATACGATCGCGCGGGCGAACGGAGCCAATCACAATCGGGGCTCGCGTTACCCAGCGAATATATTCCGAACAATTTGGAACGTGTCGGCGCGGTTCAGGCGGGGCACCGTGTGCGCTGATTAATCTCAAGATTCCGATCTAATTGGATTACAGAAGGCTGCGCCTTGCTTCTCTAGTTTTCATTCGTCATCATTCGGATCTTCCGTCTGGTTCGTGCATCGTCGAATCACGACGCTCCTTCTGTAGCTGGCGTCTCTCTGCCTCGCTCTAATCTGGCGTGTTCGCCAAGGATCCGCTCTCCCGAGTCTGCTCGGTTGATGTTCGTTGTGTCAAGGGTATCAAAAGAATCGACCGACCGGTGATTTGTTGCTGACAGCGCCGACAGGTCCGTTTTAATGGGAGGTCCCTGCTCACGATCGGCTCTCTAATATTGTAGATGCTCTCGTGGGCGTTAGTTTCTTTCTCTCGTGATGCTCGTAGAGCTTGAGTCGCATCTATATACTGTTGATCCTAGTGCTGGCGACATGCGGAAAGATAATAATGTACGCCACACGTGTGGCGTGTGTGCCGGTTGATTCCTTCCTTTTTTCTTCTCGAACACGTAAAAGTTTAGTGCGCTATCATTATCGCATGCGTTATTCTAATACAATGTCTAATATAATTTTATATTATTAAATGGAATGCAAAGAATCAAGAGTATCAATAAAATGCAAGAATAACTGTCATCCACATTAAGATAAAGAATTGTGCTAAAGGAGGTCTTAATTGAAGCATCGCGTATTTTCCCATTTATTTTTAATGATCGAGTTTATGTGTCGTGAGATGTATCTTTACCAGCATACAGAGTTTTCGCATAAAAAACTAATCACCCGTTGGATCTCTCATATGAAAACAAATATCCTGTTACGTGTCATTTTCTGTTTTGCTCGATATCTCATATCCTTTGCACATCACGCGATATATTATCATTCGGCTCATTAGCCGCGACCCTCGCGGACGCGCATACGCCCACAACGCGGAGTAAGCGGAGATTCCAGTTGCAGCGATCAGCGTGCGAGCGAGCGAGGCAACCAGCGGATAAAGGATGCAGCACGCGGACCGTTATGATGGTCTAGGATGAAGCGAGAGGATTTGCGACGTAAGTGTGGCACGGCGACGCCTCGGGCCCCGTATAGGGGTTACGAAGCGCAGGAGAAGCCGCGCGCGATACAGCTTGCACGGTCGCCGATATCTTCAGCCACACCCAGGTGTCCTCTCTCGCTCGCTCGTTCTCTTCCCTTTCTCTCTTTCTCCCTTTTCTTCTCGCAGGAGAAATAACTCAGATATCTCGGCAGCGCTAGATCGGAGACCGGAGAGCGCATTTGCATCCCGGGTCTTGCGGCGCTACACGCTTGCTCCACTTGCCTGAGACCCGAAGTTTGTGTTCGTTCATTATGTTCCTTCCACGTGGCCGACTTGTAGAAAGCGAGGCTGCATTCGCACGTGCACCGCATCTCGCATGGTCGCCTTTAATTCCTAGGTAATCGGGATTTCGAAATGTCACGTGGCGGCGCCGGCGATACGACCGCTGTCTCTTTTCTAGCGAGGTATTTATTCCTTGCTTATAAATGAATAATGTCATTCCGCGAGGAAAGTCCGAAGATTTCGTCCGGATATTTCTCAATCGAGAAATTCCTGCTTATATCTCATGCGGTCCACGCAGTTAAATTAATAGGTATACTCATTCTTGTGTTCGTAAGTTGTGTAATTTAATCTGTTTTTTCTTTCTCTCTTTCTCTCTACATTATTATAATTTTTTTGTAATTTGTCTTATTTTAGTAATTTATTTTATAGTTTTTCTCTATAGATCTTTACTTTGTTTCTTTTGAAGTCTACCTATCGTAAGACCGGGAATATATGTTTCTTGCCGTAAGAGAATGATTTATTGGCACGTAGAATACAACGTGTGTTACTGAGCGCTTAATAACGTAGTATTATTTCGAAACAACGGAAATCTGGCCTGATGCAAGTCTCGCAATAATAGCGTCGCTCCACATAACGTGTACCTGGATGAGAACAAAAATCGGTTGTCCGTTTGCTCAATTGTCGGAAGACTGTTAATATTGGCCGGAGCTCTCTTAACTTACGTCGTCCGCTGATACCGTGTAATTATTATCTATATGTCCAGCCGCCGGATATTGGTAGTAACTTTGCAAAGATAGGTTTACGACATTTCCGGCGAAAAATTGTCCGCGTTTCCTATTCTCGTGAACGCGAGATGTCTTTTACGGTACTTACAGAAGTTTCCTGTAAGTACGCAATATTTCTCTGTATTTCTCTTAAATACATTATTAAGATATACACGATTCTTTGATTTCTTTGAATGGAAAAGAATTTAATTTCTTGATTTTATCGAAATTTGTTGTAAAGTGTACTTTTTTTCTTTGACAAATTTAACTAATGTCTTATATTTCTTCATTAGGTACATACTTAAAAATGTTAAAGCACGTTCTAATTGAAAGAAAACCGATGTTATTGTTGTAATCAATCTCGTGTGGACGTCTTTTTATTAAAATTTAATTCCGTAACGAGAGTTGAGAGCAATTTACATTAATCTCCAAGGAGGAAGCTAAGTACAAAATGATTTAAATACTTTCTCTATTTTGATCGCGTTACGCGCGTTACATATCTATGATCGCTGATGAATTGCTCTGTGAAAGAAAAGGCTTGGAGATATCAAGTCTCGCAACCAATGTGGCATCATAAATCGCGCCGGGACACGCCCGTCTCTCTTCATTATGAAAGGATCAGCGATTCTGCGTGCGAAGGCGAGCATGATTCTTGATCTTTTCTCTCACTCTTTCTCTTTCTCTCTTTCATTGACCTTAATACGTGTGGAATCCAATTTAAACCTCTTAGGAGATTTAAAATAATTAAAATTATCAATACTATATGCTGTTACGTAATATGAAAAAATTAAGTTTCTATAATAGTTATTTGTGTAACAAGTGAGGTAAGATGAAAATTCCCGGGTGCGGAGTTTACGCACGAGCCGAAGGCGAGTGCGGTAACCGCACCCGGGAATTTTCATCTTTACACACGGCTTACACTCCCTATTTTATGTTGCAAGTGCCTGGAAAGTGGTCTATCACGCACGCGTAGCGTGCGTAATGGGGCACTTTCCATGCACGTGTTGCATAAAATATTACTTTCAAAATCCGCGGATTTTGAAAGTAATATTCTATGGATGATCTTGTGAGTTTCTCCATGAACTTCGTCCTTTATTTTTGCGTTTATCGGCTCGCACAACGCGCGGCTGAATGGCGGACGTGTGGCATTGATATCCCCGACTCTCCCTCTAAAATGCTTCGCAATTTAACCGTTGAAAAGGCCACGCCGTATATAGGATAGATGCAACACGCAGTCGCGTTATCTGTAGCGCATAACTGGGATATGGCCCCTTTACCCTAGGCGCTTCTCTATGTGTGAACCGGCACGACGCCGCGGCCGGATCGAAATGTTAACATCACCGTGGAAACTCACGTTCGCGTTAAAGTTTATCTGTCCGACAGACTCGTAAATATGCTAGTGCAGCTTCGCTCGTTTATATCGTGAAAAGGTATGTATACAGGATACTTGAAAGCGGGATCTGTATGAATTCAGCGTCGTGAACTGCTATGTGAACTGATTTCCTCTGTTCTGTTAGCATAAGCTGGTTAATGGTAACCTCGCTGAGACGCTGTCGCAATGATGATTTTGCAATTCGCAATGGATTTTGCTATATTTCTGCTATGATGAAAACGTATATCTATATTTTATAACACGTATAATCTACATACAATTGAAAGCAATAAAATTTAAAAATATTATGATTATTTTATGGAACATTTTAATTAATTACTGTTATTTCTACTAAGTATAGTATTGGGCAAACTTAAACATTCGTATTTCAAAATTCTCAATGAATTTTTATAACATAATGCTATTGATATACTGGACGTACTATCACACCTGTTCGTTTTTTCTTCAAGCGCGCGAGACATTTAATTTGAGAAATTGCATTTTGACGTCAAGATTCTCGACCGCGCTTACGGGGGTCCCTACGACGACGACGCGGCCGTCGAAAAAAGCCTGGGAGATATGTAACGATAAATCCCCGGCATTCACGCGTGGGAGATTGCCGTAATGTCGGTAACACACGGCCTGTGCTCGTCCGCCACGCCCCAAACAATTACCAAGGAGTCGAGGCGATAAATCAGCCGCGAAACCGTCTACGGTCGAAGCACGTAGCGCCATGGTATACGTGAGGGAGGGATATACGTGTATGCGTTGTGGATCAATGCACAATCGTCGATTCCATCGGGAAATCGAGAGTCCTTATCTGAACATGTCGCGTAAGACGAAACGCGATAGACAGATAAATCTATCCCGCGCGGGCATCCCTTGGAGCTTTCAGAAACCCGCGTAGCTTATATCCGTTCTGAAAGTCTATCTTTCGCAGGATATTTCATCCAGGACCATGTCAAAGGAACTTCGGATCAATGATAGGAATGTGTATGATACCGCTGAACAGTGAACTGAGATTTCCATTGACAAGCGAAAATACCAGTTGACCAGTTGAGTGAGTGGAAGATAAAAGTTGAACCAGCTTCTCGGTTCCCGATTAGCACGGATTATTGTTCCACGCGTATTTTCACACTTCGAGCTGATGCTGCAGTTTACGTAAGAGCTACCGAGAGAGTTCTCGCGTTCTAGATACGTTGGAAAAGACTCTAGTAAAACAGTCGCCTGATTCGTAACTCTTTCAAATCACGATCTATCTATTTTTTGGAGATAGCGGAAGAATAAATAGACAAAAGACAAAGACAAGCATGAATAAATAGAAAAAAGTTGTTCCTAGTTGTATCTTAATGATGCTGTATCTGTACTGTATCTGCGATGACCGTGATTCAGTGGACCTGTGCGAAGGTACAAGACAACGGTAGGATGTCAAGTATCATGAGTAACTAAAATTGGTTCGTAGGATTGACACGCACCTCCGACGTCTTCATTATATTCGAACGAACGAGAATATTGAATTTACCGTCTCTCATCGATCATTCTCGTTGACAGACTCTTACGATCCTCCCCGCATCTTTCTTTCACTACTTCATATTATATCATATATTACTGACACCATTGTACCATCGATCACAAGAGCATCCCTTGAAGCACTAGCTAGGGGTAATATTCATAGTCACTCTTTGAGAAATAAGGATTCTTATTTACATAAATATTATGTATGTATACGCAAACATGTACAAACAAAGAATTCTTACTCACGAAAGAATATCTACGAATATCATTGTAAGATAATATTTATTTAAAGATACCTCGTTAAATCGCAACAATACTTCCTTAATCGTGAAGATAATAAAGATGATAAAATGAACAAGTGAGAAATTTAATGGAATAACAAGCGATCGAGATCTCTCGCTTCTGATTCCCACCCGGGAGATGAATACGGAGCGCGAGATACGTTCCGATTACGTAAAACTTATATGTATTTCCCATAGCGCCGAGTACCAGAGGTGTTATGTGCTTTCTACACAACCCGGACACGTACGCGAGATCGCAGTGCGGGCGTTAGGTTGACCGTTTCCCCGAACGCAACTATTTTCCTAGCAAATTTTTAACTCTCCGTCTCTCTTCTTTAACCATACTCTCCTCTAACTGTATTGTACTGTACCTCGAAGCACTTTTCTCCGACTGCTGAAAACCTCGACAAAAGGCATGAAGAAACATTGCGACTAATGAAATAAAACTATCTCCCGGCGGTACTTGCTTAATCATGACAAGGAAACGGTACTCGTGAGAAAAAGGCTGGCAGTGCGCTGATCTAAGCGCTCGCCTGCCTCGCATTTGCCTAGAGCCGGCCCTGTCTCCACATGTCGGGCGTGCAGCGGTACGCCACACCCAGGTCACAGCACCTATGGCGAAGCGCTTTTTTTCTACGGGGTTCCCCCCTCGAGAGAGAGATCCCGATACGCCATCTCCATGACTGAGTCACTTGCAGACGCACGAAGCGGCGCGGTCTGATCGCTGTTCTTATTCCGCTGTACCAATACAGTGAGCGGAACATTGCTACATGTTACACTATTCTACACATGCGTATAGTTTAGAAATATCTTCGCGAACTGTTGTATAAAACATTCTTTTAAATTTTTCTATATATTTTATATTTTTACATTTCTTATTATTTATATCTTTTTCTATATTTATAACATATTGTTATAATATTTTTACGCACATAGATAATTCAACTAAATCGAAAAAAGGGATGCTGTATTGCGTAACTCTTTGCCGTTCTGTCATTTTGCAAATCGAGATCTGTTGCTTTTCTTCCTTTTTCATCTTTTTCTTAGCTTTTCCACCTCTTCGTCCTATTCTCCTGCGTGGAGAAAGGTTGATCGGCGTATACTACGTCCCTGTCCCTTCTTCATCATAGGTAGCCTTGGTAGCCGGTCCATCATTGCAACTTCCCGCCGAGAAAGACACCACATTTTAATGAATATTACGTACACACGCGATATCTTGCGATGTCTATTGCGCGAGATACGAATCATCGCTCCCGATCATTCGTGCATTCCTGCATCATTTCACGGTGTTGTGGCAGTCGAGACATCTCTCGATTGCCGATCGTCAAATCAGGAAGTTTGCCACGGTCTTTTCCACGTTTAAATATTACATTGTTTTTCAAACCCGTTGGCGTACGTCCTTGCAAAACTCGCTTCTACTCGAACAATTACTTCACTGATTACCCCTGACGTTCTTCGACGCGTGTGATATCGAGTCGGCATTTCAATTCAGTCGCGCAGCTCTCGTCCTACGCGAACTTTACCCGCGACGGGAACCACGTGGTCTCGTGGACCACGTAGGAGGGTTATTTCTTTTCTCTTTGTGTCTCCCGACGGCGTGCCATAAATCCTTCCTCGTCGTTACTTGTCCACGTGACAGATAGTACCGTATGGTCGCATACTCGCGCGCGAGCACAATGCAGAACGAACGTAGAATGACGTTTGTATCGGCGTCTCGTTAGAAACTTGGTAACCGAGCTAGATCCACACGGCAAAAGCGATGGGATGATGGAGCGCTCTCCTGATACACTGTACTTAAAAGTAACCATAAAAAGTTGTCTTTCTTTTCTAAAACTCGTCGGCCACTGTCATAAGCCCGATTATGCGAGTTCGACTTGCGCGTATTCCAAGCGTGAAGGAACGGACGAGGGCTGATGGTCGTAATCGTAAAACGGAGGCTCGATCGTATGGAGGATTAGAACTGGGCTGTTTTCCAACCGCGGAGAGGATCGTTATGGCGTTCAAGCATTACATCGAGCGCTATATCGTGGTAATTAGTTCACCCGTGAAAAATCCCACCGTGGATTTGCATAATCCAATCGGATTATGCCGTGGCGCACGAACAATTTGCGATCCTGGAAGCTGGAACGGGCCCGACGATCTTCATAGGATCACTCCGTAAAGTCGTAACTTGGGAGTTTCTGCTCTATTACCCGACTAATTAGCGTTCGCGATTCGACGCGCGAATCTTTCTCGAGATTCCCCGCTATTTCTACCCGGCCAGGTAGATAGAATCGGTCGAACGATAGTCTGTTTACCGTTTCTTGACTATTGTTTTTTTTTTTATAAAAATTCTTATGCATTATATAAAACAGTCATTAAAATCCCGTGATCAAATCATTCTGTAATTATTGATTTTAGTCACATATTGCTTTGCAGATATATCTTACTTTTTTCGAAATAGTTAATAAATAAATGTTTAGTTTATAGCAACTCTTACATTTAATTACAGATCAAAATTAAGAATACAAAAAAAGTCAGTTCTTGACTCCAAGGGAGATTAAACAATTTAATTTATAATTAAAATAGAACATTTTTGAATTTATTTGCAATCAAGAAGGAGGAAATTAGAAAGAGTTAATGCTTTTCGCGTCATTACCGATAAATTTGCTCATTAGTGTAAACTTCGTGAAGACCGAAGACGAAATCGCGGTTGACAGGTCACGTGTGGGTAGTTTATTTCATATTCACGAGAGTTTCGCGAGCGTAGGAAGTTTCGCGACGTGCGTGGACCAGCCCTTGGTGAACTCGCTGACAAGACGAAGGAAAACGATCTTTGAGCACACCACAGACAGATGCGCGCTGCAATTAGTTTCCGCGAGACTTGAGTGGCGTGCAGAAGAGGAAGAATCTACGCAATTTGCATAATTCTCCGTCATAGCACGCGAACTCGCGAATACATTAGGACGACGAATGTCCTCTGCATCGAAATTTTCTCTCTCCTTTTCCGCGAGACAGATCGAATGCTTTCATCATCCAGCTGGACATATTGAACTTATAAAATAGCTCGGTGCACAGAATATCATTGTATTTTGCAGTGAAATTTCGAGTTGTAAAATGTTTCACATTACCTAATACCTAAAGACAACGCGTCTGAAAATTTGTTGTAAAACCAGATAATTACGAACTTCTTTCGAGATAGTTTAATCCTTTAACATCGATCGATTAAGTACAGCAGCTGTCCGACTTGGACAAGAAGAATGACTCGGTTTCTCAATCATTTCTCATAGCTCAGTCAGTTTTCTTCGTTCGTACAATCTAGCCAATTACGATCGATTAATCGGGTAATAGTGAAAAAAACGGCTCGAGGAAGCCATCGTCATCGTCATAGAAACCGCCGCGAAACAGCCGTCTTGGGAATAGCGTACATACATCGTTGACGAAGCGGTCGAGACATACCTCATTTTATCTCTTTCCACTGTTCCATTATTACATCGAGTTGACTGATCGCCTTATTCAGACTTTCAGGAAGCGCCGCCGATCGTCATCGAGCTATCGGAATCGCGGGATCGATCGTTATTCGTCAATTTCATCGTCGCGATACGAGGAGACAAACGGAATTTTATCGTCTATTAACATCAAAATAAAAATTTCCGTGTCTGATAATATGCATAACATTTAATTTTTGATGACTGTATAATTATCACAAGGTATTAAAGATTGAATGATCTGATTTTATCTCTTAACGAATCATATAAGTAAAATGTTTAACTTAAAAAAGTAATTAATTAGCGTGAAATCGTGAGGATCGAATTCACTTCTTGACTTGAAATTATTTAGTCAGTCTATTTAAATTAGAGTGCAAAGGATATGTTCTTCACGGTTGGGTTTATTTCGAAAAATTCACGCAAATAAAGAAATTATGCGTGCCTGGAAAAAAACACGAGACGAATGATTTCGATCCACCTGCGGCGCCCGCGGGCTTCTTCGCTAATATCGCCGCAAATGATGCAATGCATAGCGATGCACGGCGATGCCGATGCGCCGCCGAACGCCGCGAAGCTGGAATCCGCGGGGAAATTCCAGCGCTTCGCCGCGGCAGAAACGCATTCGGGTTTACGAGCGCGTTGAGTTTCCGGATTTTTTATCTCTTCCGGCGAAGCGAATCATCCTCTAACCGAGGAAGAAGTGCCTCGCCCTCTTAACAGGGATTTACAGTTAGACGGATAGAAATGCAGACTTCTGAGAAACGGGTTCGATGATATACGTTGCTCGGGGAAGAACATATAAAAATTCTTCCAATTTGCAATTTGAGAATTTAAAATTCACTTTTGCATTTTATATAGTTTACGACATTTTATACGAACGATTAAAGTAAAACTGATAAAAGTTTTAAGACACAGAACAAGGATTGTAAAAATTTCGACGAGAGATTTGTCTTACTATTGGAATTTCTAATTAAAACAGTAAGAATTTGAGATAAAAAGTCTATTGATTAATACTTTGTACACTGATTGTGAGAAAAAAAAGCTGTTGCTTCAATTAAAGTGCTATTACGGGGTGCCAAAAACATAAGTAATTTATTCAATTGTATTATTGTTAGATCCAATATCTGGATTATTAAACCAATAATTTAATTATTTACTTATGTTTTTGAATAAACTACTTATGTTTTGGCAATAATTTAATTATTGGTTTAATAATCCAGATATTGGATCTAATAATAATACAATTGAATAAACTTATGTATTTGGTACCTCGTGATAGCACTTTAATTGAAGCAACAGCTTTTTTTTCTCAGTGTAAATGCATTTTGATGGCATATCGTCACATATCTTGAGATAAGTTTTCAATAACGTAAGTACTAACTTAGTAACTGTACGAATTTCTGTACAGTAACCGATTCCGTACAAGACAAATAAGCGTCAAATGAAGCGTGCGAAAAATTAAAAACGTTAACATGACGCACGTGCTTATACTGGGAACACGTAGCCTACCTCTAGGTGCCGATGCGTGACATTTTTGCGGCGACCAAGAATGCAACGGAGTTTTCCCGGCATTCGGAAACTCAGCGCGGAATCCGAAGTTCTCGAATCGATCATCCGAGAGTTAGATAACTGCGTGGCGATTAAGAATTTCTTCTACCGTTAGCACCTTGCTCCACCCGGCCGACGCCGCGTCAATTCCCGCGCGCGATTTCAGTCGACAGGTCTCGGACGAGTAATCGCGGCTCTATCAGACAAACTCTCGCCCTCCGGAAGATTTTACAGTTAAGTCGACGTATACACATCGGTAAACTGCAGTTTCATAACGAATAACGAAGATCGCTTTGCGCTCTTTTCGCCTGCTTTCGACCGAGATTCATTTATAATCAATTATCCTTTGACAAAGTACCGTATATAGTACCATTATTTCCAGTTCATCTGTGTCAATTATTTTTTATAAGAAAGCTTGCAAAATCTTTATTCTCTAAATAATTTCTGATTATTTTAAAAGGAACCGTCAATAAGCCGTTAAGTAATTTCGATAATTATCAAATCTTTGATTATAATCAAAGATTGATGAATGATACATCGATCTTAGGGAATTTATGAATACGAATCTGAATTTAATTACAATTTCAATCAGAGATGGAGTGTCTATTATTATCTTTGATTATGGACACTGATCAGTACTTATCTTCAAAACATATGGAGACATGGTCCTGTATTATTTTTTCTCACAAATTAGTAAAAAAAAAGCAGAAATATAATGATAATTTAATAACAGACTGTGTTCGGAGTAAGAAAAATACTAATAAGGTTGATGGTTTCGAGATATCAATCAAAATTTGTTTCGCATTTGACCTATATTTAGCGCTAAATCAGGCACAATCGTTCTAAGTGTTATTTTTATAGCACGTAAATAGGATTTGTATCCGAAAACCTAAATTATTACACAAAAATGAATCGATTACTGAAGAAATCGGTTAAAAAAATTTTTTAATCTAATAAGACAAGTTACACACATTGAAACAGCATGAATCTTTACTTTTTAAACTTAATTTACTCGAAACTATTAACACGTGGGTTAACTTATTTTTGCGTAACACTGTTCGCATTCGCTTGCGCGTTTATCGGCATTCGAATTTGATGGCATCCTGCACTAAGGAGGGCACGTACCTTGGCATGCGTGTGAAAAGCGATACCCCTCGGGCATGGCGTAATTATCGAGCTCATTAAACCGACCGATTTGGCGGCGCAATTAAGCGTGGACGATTTGTAAAGCTCCGATATTTATTTGGTGCATTACGCTGCACCGTACAACAACTTTTTTTGCCTCAACGAGAGGCTCCGCTGCAGTCCACAGGCAACTTGTATAAAGATGAGGCGACGGAGACGAGTGATGAAGGAGAAAGGGGACGAAGAGGAGGCGGTTTCGAGCAGAAGGAGGACTTCGATCTTGCGATGTCCCCTCATTTCCTTGATGAGGGGCCTGATGGGCCCTCTTTTTCATTCGATTCGGTAAATAACGCAGTCCGCGTTGCCGCTACCACCGCAAGCAATTCGACTTCTTCGCTAAGAAGCCTGAGCGACTCGTCATTATGTCGTCGCGCATTAATGTCATCATGAGGGCGAGAATCAGAGTGAAAAGGACAGAGGCGGCAGATAAGAAGAGCCGATGGCTCTTGGCAAGAACGAGGAAGGGCGAGCGGAGAGGGCAATGTTGCGAATGTTGCTTACTCAGGTAGCAGGTAGAGGTAGCCTCAGGGCCTCCTCCTCTCGAGCGCACTCGCGTCCGTTAATCGCGAAAATCAACCGAGAGCGCCTGCAGGTGCTCGATGTCTCACCTTCGCCTTCCCTTCTCACAGGTTTGACCGTGATTGACCCACGACCCGCGATCATTCGCGCCTCGTAATAAACTCGGAGTCTCTCTCGTTACCGATACCACTAATAGATGCGTAAACGTGTTCTGCGTTTTATTATCAGTAATCGGGATTTGAAGACAAATTGCTGACTTTGCGAAGAAATATAATCCTATTAAATGTTCTTAAGAATTTGCTATAGAGATCTAGCTTTTGAATAAGTTGAAAACGGGAGAAAAGCAAGCTGACAAATGCGCGCACAAAGGAAAGATCGAATACGGAATATGAAAACAGAAAGAAAGGATAAGTAAAATCTACGACAAATAAATTTAAAAACACTTTTTAACGTGTCAATGAAGATGAGAAAACAATTTTGAAAAAATTAATAATTTTCTTCTTTTTTATATAAATATATTAATATAAAATTATATAATAGAATATACATATGTGTGTGTCGTTCTAGAGAAATAATGGCGGTTTTTGTACAACGCAAATGCATCGTCATAACAACAGATTGAGATGTCGACTGAAATTATCGATAGATAAACCTGTTTGATGGGCATTTATACTATTAAGTCAAAGCGGTACAAACCAAATTTTTCCTAATCGCAACCAATCGTGTAAACGAGACTCCCTTTTTCTCTTTTCATTCGATGGATTGCAGTAATAGTTACAAGATTCGATCAACTTCGAATCTGCTTTAGTGAAGATTACATACGATGCTCAAAATAACTCGCGACCGCATCGCGGTGCCGTTTGAAACATGCGATTCTTAATCATTAATTTTATTAAAATATTTCTTTAATAACTTTGATGAACTGTGTTTGCATATTGTAATATAGAAGATAACTTAAGAAGAATTTACTATTAAACTTACACACGACTCTTTAATAAAATCTGCGATTCTTGCGGTTTTTAATAATTTTTTGTCGAAATCAGGCTACTAATTCTTCAGGCTGTTTTATTCTTAATTGTTTAATCAAGATAAGGTGTATTTTTTTAAGAAATCTCGCGTTCGTTAAATGTCGAATGGGAATTTAGGATATTCGGCGAAGTATTTGTAGTAAATGACACGCACAATGTATCACGCAACGAGTTATGGTACTCTAGGTCGAACATGCTCGCCGTAAAAGTTCGAGGAACAGGATTCTTCTCAAACTTCCCTCGGAGTTATATCAGCGCGCTGATTTCCGCCGCGGGCCAGGAGTGGATCTTGCATGAAGGGACCACTTACGGGAACTGCTGCGTATCCTCTCACGAATCTTGGCAGCGTAGAGAATGAGTTTGAATTTACGTCTCTCGCTTGCAAGATACGTTCCTTCGGGTCATTCGCGGCAATAATAATACGCAGATTTTTGCAAGTGGGGACGAAAAGGTTATTGAGAAAATGATGCTGTCATGCCAGGCTAGTGATTAAACAATACCGCTGCGGTCGAAGAGAAAAAATATCGGACTGAATGAAATATAAATAACACATATCTATAAAAGAGAAGCAACGCGAAATTAAACGCGCTAAGAAATCAAATTTTAGAAAAATTGGTAAAATTTCGCTTGTAAGTAAATAAATATTACGAAGCTTTTCAATCTCAATAATATAACGGTATATTACTTTTTCGATTAAATTAACTATATTTTAAGAGAATTTTAAATATGATACTTTATTAAGAAAACATTTAAAACATTTATCTCTCAGAATTTTTACTAGAAAAAAGTTATTTCGAATTTTAAAGAATTTTATATCAAGAGACACGGTAGTGTCTCGCGCCAAGTTATTTATTTACTTCAATTTAAGAAAATGAATTTGTTCGCAAACGTATTATGTGTACACCAGATGTTCCGATTCAGCGCTCTCGTTGCACGCCAAACGCTTTTCTCTCGCGCAGCGAGATACAACGTAGAGAATGACGCTGCGCACATAACGAGATATCGCTTTTCTAATTTAAACGAACGGTGCCCCTATCATTGTACGTAACAGCCCCGCCGATGTATGCCCTCGCTCCGGTACTCACACACGCGCGGATTCGAGCGTTCAGCATCCGTACGTTGCGCGGTCCATGCGCACGAGCGCGGCGTTCACTGGGCGTGCAACCGTACCGTATCGAAGGCGAGAAAGAGGCGCACATGAGGCACGACCGGGTGAGAGACAGAGGCGGCGAGCAGGGGTGGGACGAAGGGAGGAGAGAAGCGCAGCTCGGGCTCGGGGAGCGCGAGTTGCGAGCCGCGGTTGGGTTTCGCATAGTTTATCAATGCGCGTAGGCCTCGCTACGAGAACACCGCGGCGAGGCAATAGATTACAATTATCCGAACACGCCTGGCCAAACGTGGGAGTGCGCAACACCACCGACGGCGCGTTCGGAGCTGTTACAGCCAGAGATCGGTTTCTCTTTGCTTTCTCCCCCACTCTTCCTCTCTCTCTTTTTCTTACCTGGGTTCCCCCCGTGGCGTGTGTACTTCTGGCGCTTCTCTGTCTCGCGTGCGAGCGATGGGCCGGATTAACTGTTCATTAGCGGGCGTCGATGATTGCCGGGTAAACTCATGCGCTACAGAGTCGAGCACTTTGGAGTCAAGGATTGGAATCAGAACTTAAATTGTCGTGTAAAACGTTCTGCGAACGTTGTTGCATAGAACGTTATTCTATATAGAAAGAATTTTTTCGTGACAATCAAAAACAACTATAATAGTGTTGCGAGATTCAATTATGCGTATCTGTGTCATTTGAAAGTGAATCAGTTAAAATTTTTATCAGTTTTAATTTTTTTGCTTTTTTTTGTCAAAACTAAATTCAAATTTAGTTTGAACTGCTATACTTTAAAGTAATAGATATACTAATTATTAAATGTCAATATATTTAATTTTATGTTAATTAATTCTATAAATCATAAAATATCCGGATTTGTACACATATAACTTAACGGTGAATAGAGCGATCTAAAATATTGACATTACAAAGAGTCAGATAAAAGATAATGTATTGTTTAGGTACTAAAGAAAATATTATTAACCCTCAGTGTACGATCTATAAAAAAGGTACAATTTTCAAAATCGTATAACTTGAGTACCAAGCGTAGACTGACGCTGCCCCTTGGCGCTCACATAGTAGCTACCTCAAAGATTCCCCCCCCCCCCCCGGTACGGACCCCCACCATTCACTTCCTTTGAAATGGCGCCGCTACTTTCAAAATTCGCTCGGGTTACGCTAACCCAGATCGTACACTGAGGGTTAAAATAAAACTTTTATGAAATACACACTTTTGTTCGAAGAAAATAAAACACCGTAAAGTTCGGTCGTCATTATATGACAATGACAAGCATAATATTCCTTCTGTCGTTTCGAATGAAAGAGAGTAGAACTTGAACGAAACAACGTGCGAACAATCGGCGCCCGAAGCACATGTACGCGTAAATTGCTTATTACAGATCGATCAAAGCGATTATAATCTCTCCAGCGCGCTCCAATAGACAATGTTGCGAGCTAGCATATAGCGGCTCGTCGACGAGTCGCTGTATCCCTGGTGTGGAGATCAAACGAAACGGACGGTGCCGCTTCTTTATTATACACCGAGTTCTGCCTCGATGCGGGATCGGAATTACGGTGCGATGCGAGCTTCCTTGTCTTCGCCGGTACCGTTCCTCGCCCCGTAATCACGGTTGTATTATTCCGCTTTATCTGCTCGCGCTTTACTCGCTCGATCGATCTTTGCAATCTTCGCACAGCGCTCCGCGAGCGGCTCGAAAAAATTCGTCTTTAAACGAACGGCCAATCGATTTAACTCAACCGTATCGTTAAAGGAGAAGGAGAGAAAAAAAGGGAAGGAAGAAACCTGCGTTTTATACATTTCCGCCGTCCCGCGTGCCACCGCGTCGCGCCGAAAACGTATCGATACCCCTTGTAAATTCAGCGATCGGCCGAGAAAATTCGCATTGCTCCACAATCTCGGTACCGCTAGGTGCTCAGCCGATACCGAACCCGGAATTGATTCGTGCGGATCAGCACCGTGTCGAAATTACGGCAAATGAAACGGATTCTGCAGTCGCGGTCTCGGATACACGGAACGGCACGGGAGTCATTATCTTCATCATCATTCCGGCACGCGTGATCTCGCGCCGCTTCTCCCACGTAACCCCTACCATTCCCTGGTCGACAGATAAGTAAATTGTTCCTGGTGCGTTGTAGCACGAACGGTTTGCGCTATCAACTAGAGTTAAATTCAATACAATGTAGCTGCAACTACGCGTTAGTTTCTGCGGATGGACCAATCACCAGTTATCTTTGTTAAATTATCGTTGACACGCAAACTCGCATAAATACGAAAATTTATTCAAGAGTTTTGTTAAAGCTATAACAATTATACATTTATTATCTTAACTTGATTGTAAAATAATGTTCGAAGCATTAACATTTGAAAATTGTACTGTTACATTTGAAAGAGTGTGAATATCAAACTAATTATTTTTTTATTATTTCAAACTTACTAGTAAAAATATTGTAATATCGTTCACTTCGTACCAATGAGTTTTGTTTAAAAATGTGTCTTTACGTAGAATATTATACACACGAGAACCGCAAAAAACCCGACTGAATCCAAAATACCTACATATGTTTTTAAAAATATATTGACATTATATAGTCAAGTAAAATATTCTTCTTAGCGCTCTGATAACTTTATAATTTTATATGAAACACTCATAAAAATAAAAAATATCACTTCTATGTATATTTTCATGTAAAAATAAATATATATGTAAAATATTATGATAAGATTGATAAGTTAAGAAATTATATGTGTATTTAAAATATATAAAGAATTTGTAGCAGCAGATGTGAATCCCCCGGTGAATCCCGGTGGATCCTGTGAACAGTCTAGACTTAATAAATACTTAGCATCTCAGTCACTAGAGAGCAAAAAGTGAACTCGATCAGTTTCTGCCCGAGAACTACCGCCGTATCGACCGGTGCAACGCGATATTTATGAATCGGCAGCTATTCATTTGGTCCGCGGAAAGGATTGACAAGTGAGCATTACGGGCATTAGAAGAGAGGCGTGGACGGCAACGTCTATCGCAGGATACGTCGCCCGACGAAGGATAATACCAGCTCCCGAACTGAACCAGATGCGTGTAGCGACCGAGATGCATATGGAACAAGCTAAAAAAAAGATGCTTCTCGCGAGAGCGAATATCTGTTCTTCCCTTTGCAGGATCCGGAGACCTGTATCTCTCAGTGGCCTCGGCGATCCCTAAGTAAATTAATGTCTTCGAAGCACCCCGTGGAAGCTGTTAATAATAGCACCGCGTCGAGAAAATTAAGCGGTTTATTTGAGATTAATTATAGCTTTTCGGATCAGCTTGTATCCGTTCGCTTCACGCGTTGACAACCCTTCATTCATTTATATTCTTCTGAATAGAAATAGAATAAATAGATTGTTTCTTGCTGTTGTACTTTTAAAGTAAACTTTGCAACTGACAATGAGAGAATGATTTTATATCACTTAATTATAATTACGCAAAATTAATTTTTTACGTAAAAGCATTAATATATATGTTTATAATATAATAAAATATTTAATATATCTTAAAGAAATAAAAATTTATTTTACTATTTTGCAGTGTAGGAGAGCTGGAATTCATTCAGTTCAAAATGTCATTTGTGTGAAATTTTTCTTGAGAGACAATAAAACTGACCTTGAAAAATGTTCTGCGGCAAGCACCGCCGCCGTTTCGAAACGTGTTTAATAATTCAAATGTTCCTGCAGGCGTATTTGTATGTAAATTTAAAATAATACAAGAACAAGAAGTGAGCATCGATAAAGCAAGCACATTCGAGACGAGAGACGAGCCGGTTTCTCAAATGGCCTGATGCTGAATAACGAATAAGGAAGAAAATCGAGTTGCCGATTTGTCGTAACATGAAAACGATGGAAAAGTTGAACAGATCCATAAGAAACAAAATTTGTACTATAAAATATCTAGTCATCTTCAAATTCGCTGACTAATTCGGAAACTTTCGGAAACAGTTTACAAAGTCCCATTGAGATTTCTAAAGTATATTACCTTACTTGTATATAGAAATTATTTACGGAATTTGTGTATAATGAACAGTTTTGCATTTGTAAGATTTATTAGTGACTTGCGAAAATTCGTGATAACATTCGAGCAATAATCGCCACGCTAGCGGCGAATACCGGAGGGGGAGTTTAAGATTCGAAAGGATGCCACGGGGATCCGCCACTTTGTACGTGCATTCACAAGTAAATTAGCTGCATCATTGTCTGCGCGGACGGACGAAAGGAAAGGAGAAAAAAATATCGGCTGAATGTAAATATGATAAAAATCCACGCGTCATCCGGTTGACGAGAATTGAAGAATGCTCTTCGAGGCGTCGCGATGCATCGACGTGACGACGGGATCTCTTATACGCGGCTTTGCAAAATCATCCTTCGATATCGAACGCATAAGCCGCTTATCGGTTCGTTCGATATTAAAAAACCGTCACTTCTGGTTTCTTCATCGATTTGAAACTTATTCGTGTAATATAAACAGTAAATATATGTGTGATTATAAATAATGGTAACAATTGTTTAATGTTTCTTTGTGAATTTCTTTATTTCTGTTATTTAGAGTATTTTTTTATATGATACGTATGTGAAAAATTTATTATTTACTCCTTTCTATGGTAATATTTGTTGGAATTCGACAATGCTTTAAACATACAACGATGTTCTATGTTATGGATATATGCAAAGATATCAATACCTATCCACAATATACTAAAAATGTTATGCGTTTGTTTTATGTAAATCATTATTTCTTAAATCTCTCAAAAGGCGATATGACTGCCATGACGCATCTTCGATTACATTGATTTAAGCAAATTTTTAGCTCACTACGGGTTTTAGAAATGTAACTAAGATCTCACAGTAGGCAGTGAAAATAATTCTCGCCTGGCAGCTGCCTCGCTTCGGGATTATTCTCCAATATAACGTAATTAGACCACCTGCGGTGAGAATGCGTCGCGTGCGTGCTCTATTCTACTCTTTCTTCTTCGTTTCCTCGCTTCTTTGTTTCTTCCTTTGCGACTTTTTGCATCATACGATGCAATAGCGATTCACCCGGCTCAATTTGTATATGAATGAACACGCATTAGCCTCACAATGTTGACAAAAGCAAAGAAACTTAACCATTAAGACCACCTGGTGTAAGGATCGCCAGGAATATCATGCGGAAGCTTGGATAAAACACATAGATGCGCGGTTTCCATGGTATAGAGAAGTTAATGTACAGTTAGACGCGGTAAATTTGATATCTAAATGTGACACTGAAATATTGCTATGATGAATTTAATAATAAAGAGTCACTAAAAAGTTACTGTTTATTGATTTAATCAATTTGATTTATGATTATATTAGTTATATCAATGTTAATAATGCCAGCTTTGATAACTCTATATTCTCGTCAATAATTTGAAGCGCCGACGCTTGAATATTACATGCGTTTTTAAAATTCCTCGTAATTAATGCACTTCGTAATCGATATTTATCCGATGACGATGATTGGTAGCCGATCCGCGATTTTCTTCGCGGAAGACCATGCGTGGAAGCTGTTCGCCGCTGGATCGATCTTGTCCCTCGGAATTATCGCCATCTGCCATCCCCTAATTACTCTTGATAATTGATGCGATTATTGCTTGTCAGGAATCACTCCCGGATTCACGCGGCAAGAAAATTGCTGAAAAAGGCATTCGGTCGATCGATGAAGTATGCAATTATTCCCTCGATCCAACGTCTCGATCATGTACTTTGCCCATCAATCGATATAGCTGATTAATTAACGTTAATTACGTCAGTTATGGCAGCGATGACTTCATCCGCCCTGACTGCTTGTCCGAACATGTCTATGAAGACTATCTATCTTCGCCTGATTATCTAACCTTGGCAAAATAACATTTTTATTTTCGGATATCTATATATATACATATACATCGCCAAACTGTATACTGTTTTAATTTTGAAACGCTGACATTTTTATCATTTATATGTGCTTCGTATAATGTATTACATATTTTATGTTCTCTCTCTTTGTATACTTTACATACTATTTCCCTTCTTCTAGGTTTCACTGGAACTCAATGCGAGATCGACATAGACGAGTGCGCGCTGAGGCCGTGCATGAACGGCGGCACCTGCAGCGATCTCATCAACGCCTTCAAGTGTACCTGCGCCGAGGGCTTCACCGGCACCCATTGCCAGATCAACATCGACGACTGCATCTCGTCGCCGTGCAAGAACGGCGGCACTTGCCAGGACGGTATCGCGAGATACACGTGCGAGTGCCCGGCCGGCTTCACCGGCGACTCCTGCGAGACCAACATCAACGACTGCGCCTCGAATCCGTGTCGCAGCGGTACCTGCATCGACGGCGAGAACAGCTTCACCTGCAACTGTTCCCCCGGCTTCACCGGCAAGCTGTGCCAGACGCAGATCGACGAGTGCGAGAGCAATCCGTGCCAGTTCGGCGGTAGATGCGAGGACCGTATCGACGGTTACCTGTGCGTCTGCCGACCGGGCACGTCCGGCGAGAATTGCGAGGTCAATGTTAACGAGTGCTACAGCAATCCCTGCCGAAACGGGGCCAGATGTATCGACGGTATCAACAGGTAAGCTTCAAGAAACATACGTTCCATTTGGTCGTCAGTATCTTTATACATATATCATTTGTTCGTTTGCGCGATTATCTTTTCTTTGGTCTTATAATTCGGCAAAATTAATCAGATGTATCCACGGTCATACCGTGGATGTCTCTATGCAATTAAATATGTCCTGCGCGGATGATGAATTGACCAAAGTCAGTATTGGATTTTAAGAATTAGTTTCGACTCTTAGCGCATCAGCATTTAAAAGTAACTCTTTATATGAAATCTTTTTTACTATAATTAAAAATAAACATTTTTAAGAATCATATTAATTATAGATAATAATGATAATTAAAAACTCATAAAATGTTTCACAGAAGTCCGACGTGTATTTTTCTACTTTAGAAATCTCTTGCGAAATCAATTATTATCGGTAATGAAGCAACGGAATAATACAATTTGGCAAAATTCTTAACTGTGTCGACACATCGCCACGCTCTCCTTCGTTTTTCACCAGGCGCAATGTCTCGTCTTTCAGGTACTCCTGCGAATGCGAGCCCGGCTTCACCGGGCAGCACTGCGAGACCGATATAAACGAGTGCGCGAGCAACCCGTGTGCGAACGGCGGCCGTTGCATCGACGTGATAAACGGCTTCAGATGCGAGTGCCCGCGCGGCTACTACGACGCCAGGTGTCTGAGCGACGTGGACGAGTGCGCGAGCTCGCCCTGCCTAAACGGCGGCACTTGCGAGGACGGGGTGAACCAGTTTATCTGCCACTGCCTGCCCGGTTACGGCGGCAAGAGGTGCGAGGCGGATATCGACGAGTGCGGCTCGAACCCCTGCCAGCACGGTGGCACGTGCAACGACCATCTGAACGGTTACAGCTGCAAGTGCCTGCCCGGTTACGCCGGCACCAATTGCGAGACCAACATCGACGACTGCGCCAACAACCCCTGCCAGAACGGCGGCTCCTGCATCGATCTCGTTAACGACTACAAATGCGTCTGCGAGCTGCCCCACACCGGCAGGAATTGTGAGGACAAGCTGGACCCCTGCACGCCGAACAAGTACGATTTTTCCTTCCGAATTCATTTGCATGAGGATACGTGGATGTAGCTAGATTCGCCGTATTATACATGTATCATGTGGGAGGAGGGAAATTCTGAAGTTCCCCTTGATTACCCTTGTACTCCATTGAGAGTGCAACATTATTTAAAAAATCTTGTATTAAATGTAATATTATAGAATTGATTTTTTATATGGAGAATTTCAAATTTAAATTGTTTTAGAATATTATTACTTTAAAAAAACATTTTTAATCATTTTTTAATACATGACATAAAATACACTTGTTACAATTAACTTTGCTTGTACAAAATCAGTATTGTACTTTAGCTTATATTTATGGCACTGTGATTTTACATAATGCTTCTATTTCTTCACTGCAATCACCCATTGAATTATGTACATGTATGAGCGAACAGGAGTCTTGAGAGCTTCGTTTAATTTCGATAAAACGTATCCACATGGATGATCCGCATGATAGAACGACTTTATAACGTTGCTGTGTCATTTCCAGATGTCTTCACGGAGCGAAATGTTCGCCATCGTCGAACTTCCTCGACTTCGCGTGCACGTGTACGGTCGGTTACACGGGCAGGCTGTGCGACGAGGACGTGGACGAGTGCGTGATGACGTCGCCGTGCAGAAACGGTGCCACTTGCCGGAACACAAACGGCTCTTACCACTGCGTATGCGCGAAGGGCTACGAGGGCCGTGATTGCATCATCAATACCGATGACTGTGCATCATGTGAGTACGAACCACCGGCTGTTCTTCGCTTTCTTTTCCCTTACTTGCTACAGATGCAGAGATCTTCTTTCGCTTTCATTTGAGAGTCTTAACGCGAGTCTATAGAGCGTCATCTGTTTTATCGCGCGATGGCATGGATTAAATTAAACGTACTTAATAAACATCGCCGTACGACACTCAAAGAGAATCTCTTTTGCTGTTTCACAGTTCCCTGTCAGAATGGCGGCACCTGTCTGGACGGCATCGGTGATTATACGTGTCTCTGCGTGGACGGTTTCAGTGGTAAGCACTGTGAGGTTGACATCGACGAATGCCTGTCGCAACCCTGTCAGAACGGTGCCATTTGCAAGGAATATGTCAACTCCTACACGTGCCAATGTCAACTCGGCTTCTCTGGCATTAATTGTCAAACCAACGACGAAGATTGCACTGACAGCAGTTGCATGAACGGCGGCACATGTATCGACGGTATCAACAACTACACATGCGTCTGCAAGACCGGCTATACGGGCTCGAATTGCCAATATCGTATCAACGAGTGCGACAGCATGCCCTGTCAGAACGGTGCTACCTGTCATGATCACATACAATACTACACATGTCACTGTCCGTATGGTTACACGGGTAAGCAATGCGATAAGTATGTGGACTGGTGCGCTGACAATCCATGCGAGAACCAGGCAACGTGCGTGCAGCGCATGAACAAGTATCATTGCAACTGCTCACCCGGATGGACCGGCAAGGTATGCGACGTGGAGATGGTCTCGTGCAAGGATGCCGCCATACGGAAGGGCGTGCCGGAAAGCAGTCTTTGCAACAACGGCACTTGCGAAAACATAGGCAATAGTCATCGTTGTCATTGCCTTGACGGTTACACTGGCTCTTACTGTCAGGAGGAAATAGACGAATGCGACTCGGCGCCGTGTCAGAACGGCGCAACCTGCAAGGATCTCATCGGCTCGTACCAGTGCCAGTGCACCAAGGGCTTCCAAGGACAGAACTGTGAGCTCAACATCGACGACTGCCGACCAAATCCCTGTCAGAACGGCGGTACCTGTCACGATCTGATCAGCAACTTTACGTGCTCCTGTCCACCCGGTACTCTTGGCTTCATATGCGAGATCAACATCGACGATTGCATGATGACCGCATGCCACAATAACGGCACGTGCACTGACAAAGTGGGTGGCTTTGAATGCAAGTGTCCGCCCGGTTTTGTCGGGCCAAGATGCGAGGGTGATATTAACGAGTGCTTGTCGAATCCGTGTGCCTCGCCCGGAACTCAAGACTGCGTGCAATTGATCAACAACTATCACTGCAACTGCAAACCGGGCTATATGGGCCGTCACTGCGAGGTTAAAGTGAATTTCTGTGATAGCTCCCCGTGTCAAAACGGTGGCTTTTGCACGGCTAAGCACGACCGACACGTTTGCATCTGTCAAGGCGATTATCATGGCACCAATTGCGAATTCGCCGGTTCCTACTGCAACTCCGAACCGTGTCAGAACGGCGGCACGTGTCGTGTCATAGGAAATAGCTATCAGTGTTACTGCTTGCCAGGTACGACCGGTACGCATTGCGAGTTCGATGCCTGGAACGAGTGCGACAGGCATCCGTGTCAGCAAAACGCCCCTTGTATAAACAAGATTGGTGACTACGCCTGTGACTGTCCTCCCACGTGGTCCGGCAAGAATTGCGATATCTATGATGCAAATTATCCTGGCGGAGTATTCGGCAGTTTAAACACATCCAAAACCTTGAACGATATTTATTTGGAACGCGAACGTCAGAAGTGTATAGAAAATAACTGCGCGGCTAAGGCCCGCAATGACCGCTGCGACGAGGAATGCAATCGACCCGCGTGCGACTTTGACGGCAGCGATTGTTCGCTAGGCGTCAATCCGTGGCGCAACTGCACTGCCGTGGATTGCTGGAAGGTATTCATGAACGGTGCGTGCGACGACGAATGCAACAATCCGCAATGCCTCTACGACGGCAGAGACTGTGAACGAAAAGTTCCTCCTTGCAAGTGAGTATTCCCAGCTAAATTTATTTTCTTAATTAAACATTGTGTTGTGTTATGATGCTCTTTACTCTTAACATACATTTAAAAATTAAATTATTGAAGTCGTTGTTAGTATGGCCAGCTTTCCTACTAATGAATTTTGAATTTATTAGTACAATACACATTCTGAATGAATTTTGATATAGGTTTCTATGATAGGTTTCTATTCCTTGTGTTTTATTTTTTACTACGGATATATTAAAAGATTCTTGCAAACTATTTAATTATATTTGTAGCACTTTTATTTATTACGTTATTTGCTTTTTACAGCCCAATCTATGACGCATACTGTAGAAAGCATTACGCTAACGGCCATTGCGATTACGGCTGCAACAACGAAGAATGTAACTGGGACGGTCTCGATTGCGAGAAGGAGCCACCGTCATTAGCAGAGGGTGTCATATCCATAACCGTCAGATTGGATATGGACACTTTCCGTACGAACCTCCCAAGCTTTTTACGTGACATCAGCCATCATTTAAGAACGACGCTTCGCATTAAAACGGATGAACTCGGCAACGAAATGATATACCCTTGGAAGCCCGAAAGACATAAGATTCCTAACTTTTTTACTCGACCGCCTCCGCCTAATAAAAAAGGCGTGGTCGCTTACCTGGAGATCGACAATCGCAAATGCACGACGACGCAGAACTCGGTATGTTTCCCATCGGCGAACGAGGCAGCCGAGTTTTTGGCTGCCACGGCGTTGAGGCACACCCTATCGCGGAACTTCCCCATCGAACAAGTGCGAGGTGTCGTGGGTCCTCAGACTATAGACATTGCAGATACCCCAACGAATTATAAGTATGTTTTTATCGGTGTGGTCATCGTGGTGCTCGGCGGGTTACTGGTGGGCGTCCTGGTGACCGCACAGCGGAAGCGTGCCGTTGGGGTCACATGGTTCCCCGAGGGATTCTTAAGAACTAGCAGCGGCAGCGGTCAACGACGCCGGTCGCGTCGGCGCGGCCCGGATGGCCAAGAGATGCGCAACTTGAACAAGCAGCCGTCGGTGAATTGCATGAACATGGATGTTGTGAGTGCCCGAATACAGTCCCAATGGTCTGACGATGAGTCCGATCTACCGCCGTCGAAGCGGATGCGTGCCATCGAGCCGGGTTATGCGAGCGATCATACCGTCATCACGGACTATGAGGAGACCGAGCCGCGTATGTGGACGCAGCAACATCTGGACGCGGCCGAGATTCGACGGCCGGACGCGGGCGGTGTGCTGACGCCGCCCAGTCTCGAGCATGGCCAGGATGTGGACGCGCGTGGTCCATGCGGCATGACACCATTGATGGTAGCGGCGGTACGAGGCGGCGGGCTCGACACCGGCGAAGAGGAGGACGAGAGCGACGGCACCGCGGCGGTGATCGCCGATTTAGTCGCCCAAGGCGCTGATCTGAATGCTACCACGGACAAGAGCGGAGAAACGTCGCTGCATTTGGCTGCGCGTTACGCCCGGGCTGACGCAGCCAAGAGATTGTTGGATGCGGGTGCCGATGCTAATTCACAGGATAACACTGGCCGTACTCCACTGCATTCTGCTGTCGCGGCCGATGCTATGGGAGTTTTCCAGATTTTGCTGCGCAATCGAGCGACGAATTTGAATGCACGAATGCACGATGGCACCACGCCGCTAATACTAGCTGCGCGTTTGGCCACCGAGGGAATGGTGGAAGACCTCATTAACGCCGATGCCGATATCAATGCCGCCGATAACAGTGGCAAGACCGCATTACACTGGGCCGCGGCGGTCAACAACGTCGATGCTGTGAATATATTGTTGGTGCATGGCGCGAACAGAGACGCTCAAGATGATAAAGATGAAACCCCATTATTCTTAGCCGCCCGCGAGGGCAGCTTTGAAGCATGCAAAGCATTGCTGGATACATTTGCCAATAGAGAGATTACCGATCACATGGATCGGTTACCTCGCGATGTTGCGAGCGAGAGACTGCACCACGACATTGTCAGACTACTTGATGAGCACATGCCGAGGTCGCCGCAGATGGTTACAGTCATTCCGAATGGTCCTCTTATGGGTAAGCGTTTTTATAACATCTTTATGATATGCGTAAATGCCATAAAATATTCTACTCTTGAAAAAAAATTTTATCATGAATAATAAATTTTAATAAGAAATTATTTTGATGATTTTAATAATAGATCCCAGTATCTTATTTTAAACTATACCAAAAAATTTTGTAGAGAATAAAATTATGCATTATTAAAAAATTATGTATTATTAACAAATTTCTTTTATAACATTGTTATGTAACATAATTATCTTTTTTGCAGGATCTTCAAATCATCCACAATTAATCACGCATCCCACGGTAATCGGCTCAGCGCCGAAGCAAACCAAGTCAAAGAAGCGGCCAAAGGCAGGCGCGGGAAACCCAAACAGTCCAGAGTCAGAGGGCGGCGGCACGGTGCTAGTAAGGCGAAAACCATCGGTGAAGAAGGCGCCGGCTAAACCGCGCGGCGCACAGCCCCCAAACCAGGAGATCCCACAGGGAGCGGAAGGCGCCGATGGCAATCTACCGACTAGCCCGTATGATAGCGCGAGCCTTTATAGTAACGCGTTACCCCTGGTGGCTCATACTGCGACGGCGAAACAACCGCCACCGTACGAGGATTGCATCAAGAGTCAATCGATGCAAGGTCTGCAACAACTCGGCCTAGATACCTTCACGAGCAACTACGGGCTGCCATTTCACGACCAGCTCTTAGCGCCTCATCAGCGGCAGCAGCAAGGCATGGTAAACACACTGTCGCCGCCGTACAGTAATCAGTCACCGCCACACTCGGTGCAGTCCAACATGACCCTTTCTCCGCAAGCGAGCTACATGGGCTCGCCGTCGCCGGCGAAAAATAGGCCGTCGTTGCCCACATCCCCAACTCATATCGCTGCTATGCGACAGGCGACGCATCAGAAACATGGCAGCATGCCACCAGTGGGTTTTGACTTTGATAATTTACCGTATTCTTCGAGCCAACAGCAACAACAGCAACAGCAGCAACAGCAAATGCAACAAACGCAGCAGCAGATCCAACAGCAGCAGCAGCAACAACAACAACAACAGCAGCAGCAGCAGCAGCAGCAGCCGCAGCCGCAGCAGAGCACGCAACAGCAACAGCAGCAGCAGCAACAACAACCACAACAACAGACACAACAATATTACCAATACTTGACGCCACCGTCCCATCATTCCGGGCCTGACGTTACGCCACAGCATCTCATGCAAGCGCCCGAGAGTTTCCCAACGCCATCGCCGGATAGCCCTGGTCACTGGTCTTCGAGCTCGCCCCGTTCGAACAGCGACTGGTCTGATTGCATGGCCTCACCTACGAACGCTTACGGCGCCAGCGGCGGCGCTCACCAAAGCAACAAGGGCTCTGAGGCGATCTACATATGAGGCCGATAGCAATGGTACTTTCTTCCTTACGTAAATAAGTCGTGAAAAGAAAAGAAAGTAGAAAGTTATACATGAACTGTGATTAGCTCGTCGAATTCGAGTGTCTAGACGTCAGAAAGACGAAAAAAAAAA